>NC_137049.1:1552550-1585050 GCF_032717465.1 Coenobita brevimanus
GAGCGTTCTTTTGGCCACGTACGGTACTGCATTGGCGGACATAAGGGGTGCTGTGGTTGAACCAGTGTCGCATACTATAAAGTATGCTGGCACCCAGTCGGCTTGCTCGGCCCGATTACACTTGGTTCACAGACTACACACACATCCAAAGCCACTCCAACACTACAATCACACTTACAAGCACTTCTCACCCTACATACAAGCACCTTTCACACTACATACAATCTGTGCTAGACAGCCTAAGCCATTTAGCAGAGATACATTGGCTGTATCGTCCCCACTTCGGTCGTGATAGGCCTGTCCTGCAGTGGATACTCAAACGGCTGATGAGATGATATATATATATATATATATATATATATATATATATATATATATATATATATACACACATATATGATTAATTTTTGGCCACTGTAGTTCTTTTAAATATGGTGTAACATGGTCATATTTGGTAGCACCAAATACTGCAACATTTGCAACAAAGTTCTGCGGTTTCTGCACACTCTGTAGTTCTGTTTTGACTGCATCCCAGATTTTTAAACCATTAGTGATTATGCTTAATAAGAGAGACTATGGTTGTGATTCATGTATTCTTATTGAAGTTAGCCTTTATGCTGTTGATATACTGTATTACACCAAAAAAAAAAAAAATCTTATCTCACTGACATGTGTATCAAACAGTATATACTTGTCAAAATAAACGCCAAAGTTCTTTAGCGACTTACTTCGAAAATTTTGGTGTGTGTGTGTGTGTGTGTGTGTGTGTGTGTGTGTGTGTGTGTGTGTGTGTGTGAGGAGAGGGAAGTATATGGAGGGAGAGGGATGAGGAAGGAGGTAGGTGGAGGGGGAGTTATGTGAAGGGAAAGGTAGATGAAAGTGGAGGTTACACCAACATTGGAAAGCAGTCTCCATCAGCGTTTAAACATGCTAGAATCTTCGGCGTACCCTGTCGACTTGGATGGCTGCATTTTTTCCTAATAATATTTCCTTTTAATTAATCAGGCGTGCGAGGCTTGTTTTTAAGTCGTTTTCCTTTAAGGTGATCTCTCAGCCAAGGGGAAAGTGATCGTGAGTTAATCAGAACAAAAAATACACTTTCAGATAATGGATTACAGCGTGGTTACTGGATCAGTGCGGGTGACCCACTGATGCCCACTCAGTACTGTGGCCTGTGTGTGTGTGTGTGTGTGTGTGTGTGTGTGTGTGTGTGTGTCCAGCATCTCTCTTTAGTCCGTATTCTCGTCGGATAAGGAAGCCTAACACCTCTTCCTTACCATAGTGATTTTTTCTGAATATGGCTGGTTAATATCCTTTTGCACGTTATATATGTCACGTGAGGCGATATAAGGAGGATTTACATAACGCAAAATGAAAGAGTAAGGTGTACTAAACAAAACAAATCGCTTAGGAAAAGGTGTTAGGGAGCTTCCTTAACCGAGGAGAATGCGAGAGTAAGTTTAAATATCTGAGTGTTCCTCAGAAGCAGCTTGTAATTGAGATAGGGTGAAGTTTGTAAAGACAGTGTCATATAAATCTCTCTTTATCTCTCTCTCTCTCTCATGACTCACTGTCAGCCCCCCATGACTCACTGTCAGCCCCCCATGACTCACTGTCAGCCCCCCATGACTCACTGTCAGCCCCCCATGACTCACTCTCAGCCCCTGATGACCCACTGTCAGCCCCTGATGACTCACTCTCAGCCCCTCATGACTCACTCTCAGCCCCTCATGACTCACTCTCAGCCCCTCATGACTCACTCTCAGCCCCTCATGACTCACTCTCAGCCCCTCATGACTCACTCTCAGTCCCTCATGACTCATTCTCAGCCCCTCATGACCACTCTCTCTCTCTCTCTCTCTCTCTCTCTCTCTCTCTCTCTCTCTCTCTCTCCCTCTCCCAGCCTTTTAACATCACCTGTCTTTATCTACAAAAAAATATTAGAATTGTGGCTCCTATGATCTCACTCAGCTAAATATAGGCTAAATAGCTTAACGTTAGCTGTAATGAAGCACCACAGATGTCTTGATAATGAGAAAGCTAAGGTCTCTCTTTAAATACTTCTTAAGCTCTTACCTTTACTTACTCAGGCATTTTTATTCTTCTTTATTTATTTATTTATTGTCTCCCCAGGTAAGGAGGAAGGCGTCAGCTTGGATCCTCTCATCATCCTTGTGAGTACTTCATATTTTCATTATATATTCCTTTACTACTCTTCTTCCTTATTCAGTGGACCATTTCAATTCAAGGATCTCTCTCTCTCTCTCTCTCTCTCTCTCTCTCTCGTTTCGTTCCTTATGCAATCTCACACCTCCTCGTAGTCCCCTCCCTTTTCCCTCACCCCCTCCCTCACCACAGCCCCCACCCCCATCGTCACTTCTTTCCCCTCCCCCTCCTCCCCTTTACCCCATCCCCCATAAACCCCCCAACTGCTGATTAATTCTTTGAACGATCTTCCCCAAACATTTTCGAATATGCGATTCAGCTCCTCATTTTCCATATAGCTGATAAATTTTGGCCATTAATAATCTTACCATTTTTTCCTATAACCTGCGTACTTTTCCATTTTCAGTTGCCTTTGTGGTGTTTGGAGTTTTTCATGTTACTCTTTAAAATCTACATCTACATCCAAATTAGTCTGCCGTCTCTGGCTTTACTTGTGGTACTGTAAAATTATTTGTTTTTTAATCAAGGTGTCGAATTTTCTGTAGATACCCCTCTTCTATTTTTAATAAGTAAATATATAATAATAGCTTCCCACTTCTTGAGTATAATTATATTTTCCAGGTTTTATAATCGTTTTTGAAAAATGGAATTCGGTTGATTTAGGATATACTGTATACAGTTACTTTTTTTTTTTTTTTTTTTTTCGCATGCAAGTAAGTGTCACGTTCTCAGTTTTCTCTATGTTTCGGATTTAAAAAAACGGATTTGCGTTTCCTTTCGTATTATTATTATTTTTCGATAATCATATTAATTGCGCTCATTTTGCTTTCTTTATACCTACAGAAGTGTTTTCATATTGCTTCTGTAAATTGGGTGTCACGTATGCTTCTGATACTGCCAACACATAAGCCAGTCTCCTACTTCACCCCCTATTTGCCAAGCCCCTCTCACTTCACTTCCCCCCCTCCCTCCCTTCCTTCCTTCCGCCAGACGTGTTCCTGCCTTGAGAATTTTTCCCTCGGGTCTGTTTTCCACATTAGCCTATTTTTGTTCAGGGACATATTTTCCATGTGCACCTGTTCTTCCCATGGACCTCCTTTGCCTCATGGACTTATAGCTTTCATACAGGTATATCTGTTGATTTTTTCGCCATGGACTTATTTCCCTCGGATTTATTTTCCATCATTGATCTGCGTCCCCTCACTGACCTGCTTTCTTCCTTGAGAGAGAGAGAGAGAGAGAGAGAGAGAGAGAGAGAGAGAGAGAGAGGAGGGAGGAGGGAGGCAGTCTGTGAAAGAGAGAGTTTTTATTGAATACGTTATTAATCTCAGTGTTCATTAACGTTCTCTCTCTCTCTCTCTCTCTCTCTCTCTCTCTCTCTCTCTCTCTCTCTCTCTCTATCACACACACACACACACACACACACACACACACACACACACACACACACACACACACACACACACACACACACACACACACACACACACACCATCTCTTCAGTAAGGTGGTCAGGCAATTGGGTAATGGGGAGATGGGTGCAGTGATAGTCCAATGCATGTCAGGAGAACGAGTATTAAGACTAAGGTGGAGGAAAATACTGTGCTCCTGGGTGGATTAGGGACTGGGATGGAATGAAGGATTGCAGGATAAGGTGACAGGGTAGAGTTTAGGGTAGACTTTGGAAGACAGTGATAGGACAGAGAGAAGGACAACAGCTGTGAATTATGCTGAGAGTCAGATTAGGATAGACTAAAGACTTGAAACTGACTCAGAATAAACAACTATATGATAAAGGAAAGATTAAAGGATAAACTAAAGGACAGCAGGTAGGGAAGGGAGATACCTGAAGGCAGTAATATGACAGTGTGGAGGACGGCAACCAAGCATTATATTGTGGAGAGGTAAAATAGACTCGACTGAAGAACTGAAAGTGTGTAATCTTAGGTGGAAGGCAGATCGAGATAGCTTAAAGGACGGCAATGAGGATAAAATAAGATGACAGTTTATGTTGGAGGGCGAGTCAGGAGGGAATGAAGGATTGCCATTTAGCTCTGTAAAGTCGTATACTGATTTGCTTTTGGGATTTTGTAAAGCCCTGTCGTTAGTGATTTCACCTGCATATTACACAACATTGTATTTGTATCATCCAGTGTATTACCACTATGCCGGGAATCGAACCTGGGACTCTCAGGTGAGATGCTTATTTTTATTATTATTATTTTTTTTATTATTATTATTATTATTATTATTATTATTATTATTATTCATCGTTGTCGTCATCGTCATTGTCATCGTCATCGTCATCATCATCATCATCATCATCATCTTCATGTGTTCTGTAATCCAAGCCTGTAGTTGTCAATCAGGAACTATAGACTGTTGGCTAAGCTATTTAATTCAGTCATTCAAGGCAAGTGACCAGTCGCTCGTCCCTGAGTAGCATTATGTGAGCAATAAACCCCAGCTGCCACAAGGGTGTAAGTCCAGCATAGTATATGGTTGTCTCGCCTACAAGAAACAGTTAGGTTTGTCATTCAGTGTAGAGTTACCTGGAAATAATAAAAAAATAGCATCAAAGAAGTGGATGGTGGACAGTCGCACTTGCCATTATAGTTGTTGTTGAGTATCCCCTCTCTGTCCATACGAGCAGGCCCATCAACTGCAGGCAAGTACCCGCCCGTGCAGTAGCATTCCTTGAAGTTAACCGATGCTCCCTGATAGGTGACAGCGCCTCACGACAACGATACACGGGGAAGAGCGTGGACGTTTGGTTCTCGGATGAACGCCGCATCTGCGTCTTTTTACCCAGTAAACAGGGTCACCATAGTAAGCTCCACATCAGCCTATTATTTGGTTATATGGTTACCACCCAGCTTTGTAAATTGTTTCAAGGTTACAGGAAACAGTAGGCTCGTCACTCAGTGTAGAGCCACTTGAAATGAAAAGAGGAGTAATAATAAGATCGTTAAGAGTGAGAAAGAAGACGAACAACGACACTACCAACAGCAAAAACAGTGAGGGAAATAATCAGAAGAAAAGAAGTAAGGAATAATTACAAAAGTACTATATTGATGAGGGACCTTCAGGGTCCTATTATGAGGCTTCGTTAAAGTCTATGGGCGTGAAACACCTCGCTCATGAAAAAGGAGGGGGGGGGGGGAGGATGACAGGTGACAGAGCCGCCCCTTGAGATGCTCCTGTATAAGAAAATAAGGAGATGTAAGACGAAGACGAAAACTAAGATGAAGAAGGAGAAGAAGGATAGGGAATGAAGAAAGAGGAGGAGGGTGAAGAGGAGAAGAAGATGGAGAAGAAGGAGGAGGAGGAGAAGGAAGAGGTAGAAGAAGAGGAAGACGAAGGAGAAGAAAAAGAAAGCAGAGAGAGGGAGAAGGGGCGAGGCAGTACAGGGCAGGGCAGAGTGCCACTATTCACGTGTAAAATATATCGAAGGATAAAACTTAACCCTCAACTCTCTGGACTCTGTTTGTTTACATTGAGTGCATTCGAGACTGACAAAAAAAAATGTATGCAGTGAGATAAGCATACACAGGAGCAAGATTTGTGTGTGTGTGTGTGTGTGTGTGTGTGTGTGTGTGTGTGTGTGTGTGTGTGAGAGAGAGAGAGAGAGAGAGAGAGAGAGTATACTCGCATTATTACTACTGCTACTACCTCTGTTACTACTACTATTACTACCACTACTGCTTCTGCTACTACTACTACATCTGCTACTTCTACTACTACTACTACTACTATTACTACTACTGCTATTACTACTACTACTATTACTACTACTACTACTACTACTACTTCTACTACAACAACAACAACAACAGCTACTACTACTACTACTCCTCTTACTACTACTACTACTACTAGAACTGCTAATAATAACTAATAATAATAATAATAATAATAATAAATAATAATAATAATAAATAATAATAATAATAATAATAATAATAATAATAATAATAACAATAATAATAATAATAATAATAAACAATAAAAGATCAGAAGGAAAAGAAGAGAAAGAAGGTGTAAAGGAGCAGAATAAAGATATACTGATAAAATATAAAAACGTAAAAAGGAAGAGAGTGAGAAGGGAAGAGGCGATAGAGATGAAGGAACAGAACTGAGACGTTAGTTTTAAAAGGATTTTGAAGGAAATAAGAATGCATTAAGTTTATGATCGTAAGGCAATAGGAATGAGTATTATGTATGTGTTTGTGACACAGCGATTGCAACACTGGGTGAGGGTTCAAGGTGAAGGAATGGTTTAGCTTGTGTTGATCTCTTTGGGTTGTTTATAGTTCTTAGTTCTCTCTCTCTCTCTCTCTCCCCCCCCCCATGTTTGTCATTTTTTTCCAATCTCCTTTATCATAATTTCTTTCGTCTTACTCATCCTTCTCTTCTTCTGTGTATCCCCAGCTCACTTTGTCTTCTATTTCTCTATATTTTTGTTTCCAATTTCTGTTTCATTTCCTATTTTCTGTGTTGTCCATTTCTCTCTCTTCCTTCTCGCCTCTTGCATTTACTTGTTTGTATGTTTCTAGAAGTTGTTATTTTTGTCATCGTTTCGCTGTGTCCTCAGTTTCCCTTTGCTAATATCTTAATTTTCCTCTCGATTTACTCAATTTACTCATCCCGTATTTCTCTTTCCCCTATTTCCTCATCTTTATCTTTGTTTTATCTCTCCACTTCACATTTTTTGTCTTGTCTTACTCTTTCTTTTTCACCATCATCCTTTGTTATTAAATTCACTTTCTGCTTCACTCAGTTTCTCTATTTCATATTTCTCTTTCACATCCTCTTCTCTTCATTCCATTCTCTGTCTCTCTGTCTTGTATTTTCTTGTCTTGTCCTTCTCCTGACTCCTATTTTTCTCTCCTTTTTGTTTCTTTCTTTAATTGATCTTGGCTTGCACCGTCTACTATTCTTTCTGGCTTGCACCGTCTACTATTCTTTCTGGCTTGCACCGTCTACTATTCTTTCTGGCTTGCACCGTCTACTATTCTTTCTGGCTTGCACCGTCTACTATTCTTTCTGGCTTGCACCGTCTACTATTCTTTCTGGCTTGCACCGTCCACTATTCTTTCTGGCTTGCACCGTCCACTATTCTTTCTGGCTTGCACCGTCTACTATTCTTTCTGGCTTGCACCGTCTACTATTCTTTCTGGCTTGCACCGTCTACTATTCTTTCTGGCTTGCACCGTCTACTATTCTTTCTGGCTTGCACCGTCTACTATTCTTTCTGGCTTGCACCGTCTACTATTCTTTCTGGCTTGCACCGTCTACTATTCTTTCTGGCTTGCACCGTCTACTATTCTTTCTGGCTTGCACCGTCTACTATTCTTTCTGGCTTGCACCGTCTACTATTCTTTCTGGCTTGCACCGTCTACTATTCTTTCTGGCTTGCACCGTCTACTATTCTTTCTGGCTTGCACCGTCTACTATTCTTTCTGGCTTGCACCGTCTACTATTCTTTCTGGCTTGCACCGTCTACTATTCTTTCTGGCTTGCACCGTCTACTATTCTTTCTGGCTTGCACCGTCTACTATTCTTTCTGGCTTGCACCGTCTACTATTCTTTCTGGCTTGCACCGTCTACTATTCTTTCTGGCTTGCACCGTCTACTATTCTTTCTGGCTTGCACCGTCTACTATTCTTTCTGGCTTGCACCGTCTACTATTCTTTCTGGCTTGCACCGTCTACTATTCTTTCTGGCTTGCACCGTCTACTATTCTTTCTGGCTTGCACCGTCTACTATTCTTTCTGGCTTGCACCGTCTACTATTCTTTCTGGCTTGCACCGTCTACTATTCTTTCTGGCTTGCACCGTCTACTATTCTTTCTGGCTTGCACCGTCTACTATTCTTTCTGGCTTGCACCGTCTACTATTCTTTCTGGCTTGCACCGTCCACTATTCTTTCTGGCTTGCACCGTCTACTATTCTTTCTGGCTTGCACCGTCTACTATTCTTTCTGGCTTGCACCGTCTACTATTCTTTCTGGCTTGCACCGTCTACTATTCTTTCTGGCTTGCACCGTCTACTATTCTTTCTGGCTTGCACCGTCTACTATTCTTTCTGGCTTGCACCGTCTACTATTCTTTCTGGCTTGCACCGTCTACTATTCTTTCTGGCTTGCACCGTCTACTATTCTTTCTGGCTTGCACCGTCTACTATTCTTTCTGGCTTGCACCGTCTACTATTCTTTCTGGCTTGCACCGTCTACTATTCTTTCTGGCTTGCACCGTCTACTATTCTTTCTGGCTTGCACCGTCTACTATTCTTTCTGGCTTGCACCGTCTACTATTCTTTCTGGCTTGCACCGTCTACTATTCTTTCTGGCTTGCACCGTCTACTATTCTTTCTGGCTTGCACCGTCTACTATTCTTTCTGGCTTGCACCGTCTACTATTCTTTCTGGCTTGCACCGTCTACTATTCTTTCTGGCTTGCACCGTCTACTATTCTTTCTGGCTTGCACCGTCTACTATTCTTTCTGGCTTGCACCGTCTACTATTCTTTCTGGCTTGCACCGTCTACTATTCTTTCTGGCTTGCACCGTCTACTATTCTTTCTGGCTTGCACCGTCTACTATTCTTTCTGGCTTGCACCGTCTACTATTCTTTCTGGCTTGCACCGTCTACTATTCTTTCTGGCTTGCACCGTCTACTATTCTTTCTGGCTTGCACCGTCTACTATTCTTTCTGGCTTGCACCGTCTACTATTCTTTCTGGCTTGCACCGTCTACTATTCTTTCTGGCTTGCACCGTCTACTATTCTTTCTGGCTTGCACCGTCTACTATTCTTTCTGGCTTGCACCGTCTACTATTCTTTCTGGCTTGCACCGTCTACTATTCTTTCTGGCTTGCACCGTCTACTATTCTTTCTGGCTTGCACCGTCTACTATTCTTTCTGGCTTGCACCGTCTACTATTCTTTCTGGCTTGCACCGTCCACTATTCTTTCTGGCTTGCACCGTCCACTATTCTTTCTGGCTTGCACCGTCTACTATTCTTTCTGGCTTGCACCGTCTACTATTCTTTCTGGCTTGCACCGTCTACTATTCTTTCTGGCTTGCACCGTCTACTATTCTTTCTGGCTTGCACCGTCTACTATTCTTTCTGGCTTGCACCGTCTACTATTCTTTCTGGCTTGCACCGTCTACTATTCTTTCTGGCTTGCACCGTCTACTATTCTTTCTGGCTTGCACCGTCTACTATTCTTTCTGGCTTGCACCGTCTACTATTCTTTCTGGCTTGCACCGTCTACTATTCTTTCTGGCTTGCACCGTCTACTATTCTTTCTGGCTTGCACCGTCTACTATTCTTTCTGGCTTGCACCGTCTACTATTCTTTCTGGCTTGCACCGTCTACTATTCTTTCTGGCTTGCACCGTCTACTATTCTTTCTGGCTTGCACCGTCTACTATTCTTTCTGGCTTGCACCGTCTACTATTCTTTCTGGCTTGCACCGTCTACTATTCTTTCTGGCTTGCACCGTCTACTATTCTTTCTGGCTTGCACCGTCTACTATTCTTTCTGGCTTGCACCGTCTACTATTCTTTCTGGCTTGCACCGTCTACTATTCTTTCTGGCTTGCACCGTCCACTATTCTTTCTGGCTTGCACCGTCTACTATTCTTTCTGGCTTGCACCGTCTACTATTCTTTCTGGCTTGCACCGTCCACTATTCTTTCTGGCTTGCACCGTCCACTATTCTTTCTGGCTTGCACCGTCTACTATTCTTTCTGGCTTGCACCGTCTACTATTCTTTCTGGCTTGCACCGTCCACTATTCTTTCTGGCTTGCACCGTCCACTATTCTTTCTGGCTTGCACCGTCTACTATTCTTTCTGGCTTGCACCGTCTACTATTCTTTCTGGCTTGCACCGTCCACTATTCTTTCTGGCTTGCACCGTCCACTATTCTTTCTGGCTTGCACCGTCTACTATTCTTTCTGGCTTGCACCGTCTACTATTCTTTCTGGCTTGCACCGTCTACTATTCTTTCTGGCTTGCACCGTCTACTATTCTTTCTGGCTTGCACCGTCTACTATTCTTTCTGGCTTGCACCGTCTACTATTCTTTCTGGCTTGCACCGTCTACTATTCTTTCTGGCTTGCACCGTCTACTATTCTTTCTGGCTTGCACCGTCTACTATTCTTTCTGGCTTGCACCGTCTACTATTCTTTCTGGCTTGCACCGTCTACTATTCTTTCTGGCTTGCACCGTCTACTATTCTTTCTGGCTTGCACCGTCTACTATTCTTTCTGGCTTGCACCGTCTACTATTCTTTCTGGCTTGCACCGTCTACTATTCTTTCTGGCTTGCACCGTCTACTATTCTTTCTGGCTTGCACCGTCTACTATTCTTTCTGGCTTGCACCGTCTACTATTCTTTCTGGCTTGCACCGTCTACTATTCTTTCTGGCTTGCACCGTCTACTATTCTTTCTGGCTTGCACCGTCTACTATTCTTTCTGGCTTGCACCGTCTACTATTCTTTCTGGCTTGCACCGTCTACTATTCTTTCTGGCTTGCACCGTCTACTATTCTTTCTGGCTTGCACCGTCTACTATTCTTTCTGGCTTGCACCGTCTACTATTCTTTCTGGCTTGCACCGTCTACTATTCTTTCTGGCTTGCACTGTCTACTATTCTTTCTGGCTTGCACCGTCTACTATTCTTTCTGGCTTGCACCGTCTACTATTCTTTCTGGCTTGCACCGTCTACTATTCTTTCTGGCTTGCACCGTCTACTATTCTTTCTGGCTTGCACCGTCTACTATTCTTTCTGGCTTGCACCGTCTACTATTCTTTCTGGCTTGCACCGTCTACTATTCTTTCTGGCTTGCACCGTCTACTATTCTTTCTGGCTTGCACCGTCTACTATTCTTTCTGGCTTGCACCGTCTACTATTCTTTCTGGCTTGCACCGTCTACTATTCTTTCTGGCTTGCACCGTCTACTATTCTTTCTGGCTTGCACCGTCTACTATTCTTTCTGGCTTGCACCGTCTACTATTCTTTCTGGCTTGCACCGTCTACTATTCTTTCTGGCTTGCACCGTCTACTATTCTTTCTGGCTTGCACCGTCTACTATTCTTTCTGGCTTGCACCGTCTACTATTCTTTCTGGCTTGCACCGTCTACTATTCTTTCTGGCTTGCACCGTCTACTATTCTTTCTGGCTTGCACCGTCTACTATTCTTTCTGGCTTGCACCGTCTACTATTCTTTCTGGCTTGCACCGTCTACTATTCTTTCTGGCTTGCACCGTCTACTATTCTTTCTGGCTTGCACCGTCTACTATTCTTTCTGGCTTGCACCGTCTTCTCATTCTCTCTGGATTTTTCTACGATTCCACCTTCAGGTTCCCATACATTTTTATTTTGTGTTGACCTGTTTTTTCGTGTTTCTCTTAAGCTTTTTTTTTTTCTTAATTTTCCTTTGTCATTTAATCGTTCGTAGCTTAGTGACGTTGTTTCTATTCGTTTCTTACCTTCATCTCTCTCTCTCTCTCTCTCTCATGATAAATTGGTACGACGGGCAGAGAGCTAGATGGAGACCAAAACAAGGGCGTCGACTAAACGAGAGAGAGAGAGAGAGAGAGAGAGAGAGAGAGAGAGAGAGAGAATCAAAGGAGGATATGACCGAAATAAATTACGAAGAAAAACTGGAACATGTACAGTAGACAGCAAAATAAAAGCAGATAAAGATACAGTGAATGATACAACTGAGAGAGAGAGAGAGAGAGAGAGAGAGAGAGAGAGAGAGAGAGAGAGAGAGATGGGGGAAAATGGGTGCAGGGAAAGGAAGGGGAGATGGATGATGATATAGGATGGAATAAGACGGGTAGAAATGGGAAAGGAGAGGAAGGGAAAATCTCTCTCTCTATCTGTCTGTCTGTATGTGGACAGATAGATAGGGAAGAATATAGAGGCAGATAGATAGATAGATTGAGAGGTAGGCAGATATATGGATAGGTATGTAGATCGATAGATAGATGGACAGGTAGACAAACAGACAGACAGATAGATACATCGGCACGTAGGTTGATGCGAAAAAAGTAGGGAAGATGAAACGATATCTAGATACATAGAGAGAGAGAGAGAGAGAGAGAGAGAGAGAGAGAGAGAGAGGCAGGTAAGAGTGACGGGTTGGCTTGCATCCATCTTGGTTAATGACACAGGAAAATCCATTAAATGTGTTCACTGTGGAGAGAGAGAGAGAGAAATACAGGTTCTGAATCAAGACAGTGACAGTAGTATAGGACTTGGGTAAACAAACCATTAATAAGATACACGAAGGGGGGAAAAAGGGCGAGGAATTTAACGCCGAAAATAAATGTGACGATATCAGACGTAAACAAGGTAACAAAAAACATCTTAGTGAATGGATGTAGTAAAAACTGGAATTCTCTCTCTCTCTCTCTCAAGAGCAAAATTGTCTAGCAGAAGCAGGTGTACGATATAATATGTGATCATTGTGTTAAAGATGATAATGGAAAATGCGTTCACTTCTTCACTGAGAGGCCTTTTCTTAGTCTTATGATAACATTCTGGCGATAGGAAGATTAAAGAAAACAAGACAAAGGACACCTCAGATAGCCGCACCCACCCTATTGTACCGCAAAAGGTGTCCTTTGGTTTTGAACACACTTCAAATATACCCAAAACACGCATGGACTTCACACACACACACACACACACACACACACACACACACACACACACACACACACACACACACACACACACACACACACACACACACAGGATACATCCCAGACGAGCAGCAGACACACCACCAATATCCCCAAGCCCATAATACCACTCCCTCCATAAGTGTGACATTCTTAAAATCAGCATTTACAAGTGAGTGAGTGAGTGACACAGTTAGCGACACACTGCGGCAAAATGATGTGGATGGATAGAGATTTCTTTTTCTTAAGTTCATTGCACCATTAAATCGTTCTTGACCTGGATAAAATCGTTTGACAAAAGCAAGAACAAGTTAAATATGGACGTCATTGTACTGAATGGGTTGTGAGATTTGTTGTAGCCCCTTCATAACTTTCTAAGTGTCTTTTGTATGCCGAAGAAAATTCTGTCGCTAGCAAGAGTATAATACAAAAGGCCAGGGGAGGGTGAAGGAAGACTGGAGGGAGAGGAAGAGAGGGAGACACCCAGGAAGATTATTAAACAGGGTGAGGGAAAGGAAGACCAAAGGCAGAGGGAGAGGGGGAGGAAGACTAGCGGGAAAGGAAGAGGGAAGGAAATACTAGAGGGAGAGGGGAAGAAAGTCCAGGGGAAGAGGAAGAGGGAAAGGAAGATCAGGGGGAGAAGGAGAGGGGAATGGGGACCAGAGGGAGAGGGAGAGGGAGAGAGGAAGGAAGACTAGGGAAAGAGGGAGAGGGGAAGGAAGACTAGGGGGGGAGGGAGAGGGGAGTGGGGACCAGGGGGGGAGGGAGAGGGGAAGGAAGACTAGGGGGAGAGTGAGAGGGCAAGGAAGACTAGGGCGAGAGGGAGAGGGGAAGAAACGAGAGAGAGAGAGAGAAAAAAAAAACTAAATTATAATGTTGATAGTAGGTGCCGACAGCTTCACTGGACGCCTTCCCTGCTCATTGATGGATCCTTGCCGCAATGTGCTGTGGGGCCAGTAATTACCCTGCTGTATCTGCCTCCAACACTATATTAGCGGGCTTGCGGGGCGGCGTAGGGCAGTGAGTGCAAGCGAATGCGGTCGCCAGTGACATTGTAGATAACCGTGGTGGTAGTAGTAGTTAGTAGTACTAGTACTAGTAGTAGTAGTAGTAGTAGTAATGAGAGCAGTGGAACGCGGTCGCTAATGACATTCTAGATTACTGTGGTAGTGGTTGTGGTGTTAGTGAGCATGTTAGTGTATTCTGTTAATTTCGTAGTGGCGGTTGCGATGTGTCCGTGTGATGTGATTTGGTGATGATGGTGGTGTGGTGTAGTGTGGTGGCGATGGTGGTAGAACGGCAGATGTATAATGATAGAGTGGTGATGGTGATGTTAATGGTGGTGTGTAGTGTGGTGGTGATGGTAGTTTGGCAGCAGTATTGTGATAGGGTAATGTTGGTGATGATGGTGTGGTGTACTGTGATGGTGATTAGTGATATATAAAATTAAGTAAATTCCTCCCTGCATCATTATATGTATGCTTGTAAGGCAGCAAGGTCTTTAAAGAGAAGTACTAACTTGCTTCAAACGTTCAAATAGCAGCTGTAGTGTTAATATGGCCTTCCCCTTGATAATGGAGGACGAGTTAGGACCGCAGTACTTAGATGACCAATAGTGTACAGTATCTCCTAGTACCGTATTAGCCTGTGGTGAGAACGTAGGCTATTTTCACAAAAAGAAAGATGGGACGTCCAACACTCTTCATATCCTTCCTGCAAGCATTTAATTATCATAATAACGACAGGGAGATTATCGTAAGTTTGTGAATCCCTTTCTAGGTCGGTACTGACATTGCAGGGAACAGTGATAAACATAGCAGTGTTGTTAGTTCCCTGGTAATGATGGAGGGGTGTAAGCTGTGATATTTGGATAGTCAGGTTAGTGTATCTCATAGCATTGTATTAGCGTGTTTGTCAGACGGCCAGCGCTTTGTGAAAGGAACCAGATAGCTATTGTTATTTTAGTTGGCAGCTGCAGAAGAGGCACTGTTGTTAGTATGGCCTTCCCTTGGTAATGACAGGGGAACCAGAATCGAGATATCTGAGTAGTAAGGTAAATGTGATTGTCTCTGTATTCTGTTCTCTTTAACTTGACCTAAAAGTGTCATCTCTGAGTTCTGTTCTGTAGCAAGAACTTAACCCTAGAATGTGATGTTTGTCACGAAAAAGTGCTGTGGAAAGGTTGTAGAGCCGCTGTGTCATCTTACAGTGCCCATACTATGAGAAATAAACTGCAAAAGGACGAAAATCTCTTCAGCATCGCATAAAATTTGAAATTAGAGCCAGATCGCTGCTGACATTCCAGACAGCAGTTGCAGAGGCGGTAGTATTATCAGTATGGCCTTTCCTAACAGGGGAATCTGAGGCGTGATATTTGGATGGACAAGTAAATATATCTCCTTCACGTATTGTATTAGTGCGTGGCTACACCTTTCAGAGAAAAACCAGGTGGCTGCTGTCGTTCCTGATACCGCTGCAGAGGCGGTTGTGTTTTCAGTACTGTATGGCCTTTCCTTACTAATGATAGGGGGGGGGGGAGACTGGGCTGTGATGTTTAGATAGACAAGTAAGGTTAATGGCATGCAGCATCAGACAGGGAAATCCAGAGGGGTCCCGCGTGAAAAGGAAGCAAGCCAACCCACACAGCCTGGCCCCTGTGATTTGCTGGATATCTTTCAGCACCCACCCAGCCTTCATCAGCCTTGGCCTATCTGGGAGGGTCATCATGCTAGGGGCCTCTTTTTTTCTTGCTCTCGGAAGCTAAGATGCCCCTAGAAGTTTTGGAGATGGTTGTGGTTTTGTTAGTGTAGGTTTCTTTTCCACTGGCTTATTATTGCTCGCCTTTAGCAAGGCGAGGCGTTATAGCTTTTGTATGTGTGTGTGTGTGTGTGTGTGTGTGTGTCTGTGTGATACCAAAATAGCTCGAAAAGTTGTGGTCCAATTTTCAGCAAACCTTCAGGAAATAGCAACTATGTGGTTGTACAGAAGCCTAAAGTTCTTGTGGGGGTTTGATCACAGACAACAGAATGCCAGCCGCAACATATTTCTTAATATGGATTTTTTTGAAACGCGGTGACTGAATTCCGTAGAGATTTGCGAATTTTCTTCACATTTGGTTTGTAGGTAATTTATACCTTTCCCAGCAACATAATGCATCCGACCCCCGAATGGTTGTATTTCATTTCATAGATAATGTTATTTCAATCTTCTCGTCTCCCTCCCAATCTCATATTTTTCCATGTTCTTCCTCTGGCTCTCTTGGATGCATAGATGTTGATGATGGTTTTGTTGAGAGAGAGGGAGAGAAAAAAATGTGTGTGTGCGTGCGTGCGGACCTAATTACTCTCCTCGGTGTTACAAGCCTTACCTTTCCCCTCCCTCTCTTGCCATTCTCCATTTCTTTTCCCCTTGTTATTCCCCAGGCCCTTACCCTCAGAAGTCAGTACGAAGCAGGTGGTTCTGATGGAAGATGATTAGGGAGAGGGAATTAAAGGGGCATTTTCAGATGCTCATTTTCATCCTTGACCTTGCACTCCTCACTTCTTCACCCTCTCTTTTCCTTCACTTTACTCTCTTCCTCTTCCATTTCAGCAGCCTTTAGTTTCGGGAGCCAGGTTATAGCAGATGATTCTCATAAAAATGGAAAAAGTAAAGTGCGCTCTAATGATGCTTTTAAGGAGAATTTTTATGTTTTCTCATTTCTCCCTTGACGCTGGGTTTCCCTCCTTTCAAACAAACGAAACACACACACACACACACACACACACACACACACACACACACACACACACACACACACACACACACACACACACACACACACACAAAACCTATTATGAAAGAGAAAATCTTATCAACCGATTCGTTCTTTATTCTCTGCATTATTCTCTCTACTAAATGATAATATTGTACTGGACCAAAGGGCTTCACAAACTAAAGGACTTAATGATCGGGGTCTCCGTGGCCTGTCTTTGAGATGTGTGTGTGTGTGTGTGTGTGTGTGTGTGTGTGTGTGTGTGTGTGTGTGTGTGTGTGTGTGTGTGTGTGTGTGTGTGTGTGTGTGTGTGTGTGTGTGTTTATGTGTGTGTGAGAGAGCGAGAGAGAGAGACACGAAATTCCGCAGCTTTGATTTATGCTGTAGCACGAAGAGATGGAAGTGATAATGCGTAAAGAAGGGAGAGAAGAGGAGGAGGAGGAGCCGGCTTTAAAAACAAGGTGATTAGCGGTGAGAATGAGGTAGAGAGAGAGAGAGAGAGAGAGAGAGGGAGGGGGGGGTAGGAAAGAATTAGAAGAGGAATACAGAGATGAGGGAGGTAGGGAAGTATGAGACAAATGAGGAAAACAGTGAAGGGATAAAAAACATATAAGGTAGAAGAGCAATACAACAGCTGAAGTGTTGATAGAGATGGAGACAGAGGATGGGAAATGAGAGAGATGGAGGAGATCGAGAAGTGAGAAGAAGGAAAGGGAGGAAAACTGAGGAGGAGGAGGAGGAACAGAAGCAAGGAGAGAAGGAGGAAGAGTACGAGGAGGAGGAGAGTCTTTGTTTTTACTTTTTTTTTCTCTACATCAAACCAACAACACTCCCAATGAAGCGAGTCCACCAAATGTATTCAATATGAGACGCCCCTGAGCCACCAAGGGGGTCCACCCAGTCTCCTACCCCTCCTGCCTGCTTGTCTGGGAACTGGGGATGATGGCTCTGGGGCCTGGCATCAGGTGTAAGCATTCTTTACCCTTATATGTCCAATTTCTGACCTTCTGTGGCCAGGTTTGCTTTGTAATGTGGGGGCAGGCAGCGTAAAAGTGTGTGTGTGTGTGTGTGTGTGTGTGTGTGTGTGTGTGTGTGTACGCGCCCTCGTTTATACGATTGTTTATGAAAGTTTGTGTGTGTGTGTGTGTATGTGTGTGTGTGTGTGTGTGTGTGTGTATGTGTGTGTGTGTGTGTGTTTGTGTGTGTGTGTGTGTGTGTGTGTGTGTGTGTGTGTGTGTGTATGTCAGTAGATTTATCCCAGTCATAAGGAGGTCGATGGTATCATTAATAACACGCCTAAACTAACATAACTCAGCTGAACAAAATCATGATCAATATGAAACATAATACTAGGTTCGTCCCGGCCATGAGGGTTAGTGGTCCCAGTTTTAACATCCCCAGCTTCCTATATATACACTTTGGGCTGAATACAATCGTCTGGCGTTAACCGGAATGAAATACGAGAGACGGGACACCAATGGAAGGGTTAACGTGTCGGCGGGGTTAAGATAAAATGGAGGCGTTTATGCAGAAGAGTGGAAGTGGGTGGATTGAATGACTCTAGTTGGGTCGAGATAAGACTAATGAGTGTCTGCAAGGAAGGTGAAGTGTCAGATGAAATGCTGGATTGTAGATGAGTCAGGAAGGTTAAGGATGGTGGACTGGGATAGAGTGAATTAATGAGTTGTTGTTGAGTTCAGATGAAATTGAGGAATATATTCATGAAATTAGACTAAAATGGATCGATGGACTGCGTTTGATTCAGCATAGATTAAGAGTATAATCCAGGAAGGAAGAATTGGAATGAGATGGATTGTAGCTGAGTCAGAATGAGAGTAGGGAACATCTGCAAAATTGAGAAGCAGAATGGATTAGAGGGACTTAAGATGAGGCCAGACAAGGTGAAGGAGGATATGTGAAGACAGAATAATATGGACTGAAGGACTGTACTTGGCTCAGGACAAAGTGAAGAAGTAGCTTGATGTGTAGGAAAAATATATAATGGAAGAAGAAAATAAGGTAGTGAGGTCAAGATAAAATTAGGGCGTTTATGCATAATGATGGAGCGGGGTAGGATGAAGGATTGCAGCTGAATGGAGATAAGATTAACGAGTGTCTGCAAGGAAGGTGGAGTGTAAGATGAAATGCTGAAGATACGATGAGTAAAAGACAGAGAGAGAGAGAGAGAGAGAGAGAGAGAGAGAGAGAGAGAGGGAAAGACGGTAGTATGAGACTAATGAACTGCATTTAGGTCTAGAGAAGACTGAGAAATATGTGCATCGAGATAAATTGTTATGGATGGAATGGCTGCAACTGAGCAACGATAAACGTGAAGGATATGAAAGCCGGGAGGAGGAGTGATGAATAGGATGAAATGTAGAGATGCACACGTGTCCGAAAAAGATGGATGAATTTAAGCATAAGGACAGCATGAGAAGGCATAAAGGACTGCATTTCAGATAATATAATCGTACTGGTAATCCTTTAATTTAGGATTCCCAAACGTTACAATGATGTTGTCCGTGTTGTATGGTAGTGTTAGTGACGATGAGGTTGGTAATGAAGGCGTGAAGGTGCAGCCACACTTGCACGAAACATGTGATGGACAAGATGAAACGAAGCACCGGGTTAGAGCCACTGCAATATCCGTGTCTGAGCGTTGGACGAACCCCAGAGCCTTGTTTCTTGTCAATCAGTGTTTGGAGCAAGTGTAGCTGCGCCCTTAGTGGTAACAGTAATGCACAGGTGGTTGCAGTGGTGTTAATAGTTGGCAAGTAATGGCATCTGCTAAATCATTTCCATAGCACTTCTCTTTGACTAGCACCATATCCTGCTGTTAATCTGGTGGTACAGGCTAGCATTCACTATGAAGGGACGATTACTTTAGGCTAAGTTAAGCAATAAAGGAGTTCTTCCTTCTATAATATCCGGAATACAAGTTATTGTACGAGGTGGAAGAGAGACGAATTGATCTTACAAACTGAGAGATTGCACGTCAGAAAATTAATCTTCTCCCTGGCCTGTAAGTTAGTACCATGTTGAGAGAGAGAGAGAGAGAGAGAGAGAGAGAGAGAGAGAGAGAGAGAGAGAGAGAGAGACATCCCGCCAAGATTGCAGTGAATATATTCCACATTTTATAACCAAGGTGGTGCGTCTCCCACCCCTTCTCAACATTCCTAGCCACGCCCACCACGCCCAAAGCCCGCCCTTTTAGTTTAAATCCCGCCACGTACGCACATCCATGAAGTTTCCATGATCTGTGCATCTGATTGACTCTCTCTCTCTCTCTCTCTCTCTCTCTCTGTCTCTCTCTCTCTCTCTAGCTGTATCTATCTATTTGTCTATCTACCATATCTGCCTACCTGTCTGTCTGTCTCTATATGCGCCAGTCCGTCTGTCTGTCTGTCTGCCTATATAAACATGTTTATAATGTCATATACTAACCGTGCGTCCACTATATACGTAAGTTAATAAATCTGGTATAAACTATTAAATGCCGTCGAGAATAAAAAGCCACGACCAATTACGCAGCCATTAAGCAGAGTGGATTTTCCCCAGGCTTGCACCCACATCCATTAGGCGACTCCACTCTACTGTACATTCCTGGGGGGAGGAGGGGAGAGGGGGAAGAGGGTAGGGGGGAGGGGAACGGCGAAGGGGAGAAGGGAGGGGGAGGGGAAAAGGAAAGGGAAGTAGGGAGGGGGAGGGGGAGAAGCATAGAGGTAGGAGTAGGTAGAGGCGGCATAAGGGATTAACCACGGGTAGGTCAGAGTGAGGCCGACAGACCTGACTCGACCAACATGGCGGCGACCCCTTTGACAGCTGTCTGACTTGGTTCCGCTGACCAGGCGCGAGTGTTTTCTTAGTTGCAAACAGAAAAAATGAGGACGAGAGTAGGTTATGAATGGAAGGAGAAAAGAAAGTAGTTAATGAATGAAAAAAAAAGGAAGCATTTAAGAACATATGGTAAAATGAAGGATGGAAGACAGATAGATGATTTAAAATAATATATATCAGCACATTATGAAAAAAGTTTATATCTGTTATTCTATATAATATTCAGCTTGACTTTACATAATGTACACTTACAAATTATAATTCACTCTAAAGATACTCACCGGTGAAATGTAATGGATGGGTCAGATTTCTTATCTCCTCTTTCTTTACACCCAAATGCGGCACAGGTGGTGGGCATTTTTGGAGTCTTAGGTTATTTGATGGTGAGTTACAACTTAGAACAGAACGTCTCACACCCACAGCTGAACTACAACTAAAACCAGAGGTAGAATGAAGTCTACTTTGTTTCTGGCATTCTCCCTGAAGAATACCAGGTGGACACACAGCTGGAGGTATTAAAGGCTTAATAATCTCATGGCCACACCCACGGAGGTAGGATTAGGACTGTTACCTCTATGGGCACAGCCATAGAGGTAGGAGTGCACAGCAATCTTCTTCGTCAAGTAGGTGTTGCCATGACCTCTTGACTTGACCAATATGGCCGTTTGACAGTTCTCTGGCTTCACCGGAGCCTTCTCACGCCGACTCTACCCTAATCCTACCTCTATGGGGAGAAGGGAGAGAGGAAGGAAAGCAACAGGTTCAACGCTAACCATTCAGAATGAAGGGGGATTCTAGGTTTGCGCTGTTCCATCAGTCCGTCTGCCATTTTGTGTTCGCTCAGAAACTTCCACAGGCATGGACAGATTTTGATGTAACTTCACACAATTGTTCCCCATGCCATGACGGTGTGTCGCGCGCAACAACCAGCCATCTACTCCCAAGGTCAAGGTCACGCTTGGGGCTCAAACAAGGTCGGGTGCTGTCATATTTAACAGCCATACATACATTCGTGTCCGCTTTGTAACTTCCACATGGATGGACAGATTTTGATATAACTTCACACAATTATTACCCATACCATGATGGTGTGTCCCGCGCAACAACCAGCCGTCTACTGCCAAGATCAATTACATATGTATGGTTATCATCCGGTAGTGGACTCTGTATTGCATGGCAATACAGAATGCACTTGTTTACTGTTGCTTGCCCCACATGACTGTATCCAGCCTAGGGAAATTTATATCGTATTCCCTGGACCATAGAAACCTGTCTTTACCCCATCTTTTTACAGTTCAACTCAAGCTAACAGATTATATTTTTCGAGCCGAGAATGAGTCATAGGCGTCAGTCAGAGTTAATATTATCACAATCTATCAAGTCAAACAGCTGTATAATTTAAATCTAGCTGACACCAATCTATTTTATTCAATTGTCAGTTGTTATTGTTTTTCCTTAACCTTCATCTGTCCTTCTGAGCATACCCGTCGACCACAGGTAAGCAGCGCCCCCATGTAGTAGACAGCGCCTCGCCAGGGTCGGTCCATTGTCCTTCCCACGGAGAGGTCCAGGGTTATATGGAGAGGTTTGACCCCCGAGTGGATGTCGCAGTTGCTCCTCCCAGGGTACACAACACCACCACGTGAAGGCTCCCCGTCTGTGCCTTCAATTATTTTATCAGTGAGTTATATGAGTGTCATTCCTTTATACCTGGTGATATGTTTAAATTTTATTCTTATAACGTCAAACGATTTTATTTTGGGAGAGAGAGAGAGAGAGAGAGAGAGAGAGAGACCAAAACAGACAGATATGATATGGCCGTCTCATTCTAAAAAGATATAAACTGAGATAAGATGGGTTGTCTCGTTCATTATGCACAATGACTGGCACTTAGATATTTTGTGAAGGATTACACAGGATTACACAGGAAAGCAAACAGCAACAGACCTTATGGTCCTTTCGAGGCTGCTTGTTAGAGAAAACTATGACTACAAGATCTAACTCTACATGTTGAAGGATAAGGACAGGAAAGCAAGAAGGCTCCCCCCACCACCAAACCCTCCAGGAAAAAGTGAGAAAAACCACCATGCAGCATGGAAAAACTGACATGGAAATTTTATAGGAAACACTGGAAAGGAAAAGTCACATTCTATAATACTTTATCTATAAGCTACCCGATAGAGTAACCTGAAAGAGAAAGTAAACAAATAAAATAATAGTTACGGCATGACATTATAAACCAGTTACATTGAGTTAATGGGAAGTCTGTGGACATAACGTGGAAGCTACACACTGCACAGTGTGGATGTTTAGGGTGGTGCAGCAGCCTTGCCTGGCGCTTTTAAGGTAGGCAGCAGTCAATCAGGCCCTAGCTCCGTTTGCTCCACTGAGACAAGGAACTCTCCCATGTGGGACAAGTACACAAGTTTCATCCTGAAGCAGTGACCCCTGGTACATTAAAAAATCCCGATGGTGGTCACTTGACTAACAGGGACCCTCAGTGATCCACAGCCCATCACAGGTCGAAAGTATGAGTAGTGACCGTTAACTCAGGGTTATCTGTGCAGCTCCTAATCTGTGCTTATATTGCTTTCTTTGCGCTGGGGAGACTGAAAAGTATATAGGACGGGTGTCTTAGATAAAAGGGGACTGCACAGTGCACAGTGTGGATGTGCAATGCACAGAGTGGATGTTTAGGGGTGGTGCGGCAACCTTCCCTGGCGCTTTTTAGGTAGGCAGCAGTCAATCAGGCAATAGCTCCGTTCACTCCACTGAGACAAGGAACTCTCCCATGTGGGACAGTACACAAGTTTCATCCTGAAGCAGTGACCCCTGGTACATTAAAAAAATCCCGATGGTGGTCACTTGACTAACAGGGACCCTCAGTGATCCACAGCCCATCACAGGTCGAAAGTAAGAGTAGTGACCGTGAACTCAGGGTTATCTGTGCAGATCCTAATCTGTGCTTATATTGCTTTGTTTGCACCGAATAAATTGAAAATGTATAATATCGTGACGCAACACTATGTACGGGTACATTGTTTACGGGGTGTCTTGTAGACTAAGGGGGCATGAACTTACATGTACCGTAGCTATAAAAGCAAGTTATTCGGACAGAAAAAGAGTCAGCTGAGGATTTTCGTGCAAATACTTGTCTAATTTGTTTTTTAATGTCTCAATTGAGATACTGTTCACGGTATCTGAGGGTAATCTGTTCCAGATATTTACAACTCTGTTAAAGAAGAAGTATTTTGCTTCGTGGGATTGGAATCGTTTTCCCATGATTTTGCAGCCATTACTTCTGGTTTGACTCGACCGGTCTATATCAAAATATTTATTCATGTCTAAGTTGTCATATCCCTTCATGATTTTGAAAACTTCAATAAGGTCCCCTCTTAACCTGCGCTTCGTTAGGCTAAATAGTTTAAGTTCTTCAAGGTGTTCCTCATATGGTTTGTTTCTAAGTCGTGGTACCATTTTTGTGATTCTTCGCTGAATTTTCTCTAATTTTTCAATGTCCTTTCTGTAGTACGGAGACCAGAATTGCACACAATACTCAAGATGGGGGCGCACTAGCGAGTTGTACAAGGCAAGTATGACTTTTTCCGATTTAAACTCGAAAGTTCTTCCAATAAAACCCACTAGCTTGTTTGCAATTTTAACCGCCTCAGTGCACTGCTTGCTTGGTTTTAGGTCATTTGATATTATCACACCAAGATCCTTTTCACTGTCTGTACTTGATAACTGGTTATTGTTCATTTTGTAGTTCGCATGGACATTGTTACTTCCAATATGAAGTACTTTACATTTTTCTGTGTTGAATTTCATTTGCCATTTTTCTGCCCAGCTTGCTAAAGTATTAAGGTCATTTTGTAACTGCTGCCACTGTAATTTTGAAGTGACTTTACTGGTTATTTTAGTATCATCTGCAAATTTGGATACTTTACAATTTAGACCCTCATCAATGTCATTTATATAGATAATAAAAAGTATCGGTCCAAGTACTGAGCCTTGGGGAACGCCGCTGATCAAATTACGCCATTTGGATTCCTTTCCGTTTATCACAACTCGCTGTTTTCAGTCTGACAGCCAGTCTTGTAACCATTTTAGCGTCTTTCCTTTTATTCCATGTGCTTCTATTTTTCTCATGAGACGCTTGTGAGGGACAGTGTCAAATGCTTTCTGAAAGCCGAGGTAAATTATATCTACTGCTCTTGAGTCATAGGTATGATTTGTAAACATCATGGATAAGGGAGAGAGAGAGAAAGAGAGAGAGAGAGAACATTTCCAAGGATGGCGTCTGTCTGGTTAAATCTGATGTCCATATTGGGTGTTGTTTTGACCAGTGACAGGCAGATTCCATCTCTCTCTCTCTCTCTCTCTCTCTCCACCAACCAAGCCGGCTACGCAGAGTATTCACATCCGTTTATGCCTCACCTAACTGGGAGAAGAAGCGGGGCTTGGAAGTCCTGTCCTTAACACCCTTAGGAACAGCTGAGAGAGAGAGAGAGAGAGAGAGAGAGAGGAAGTAGGTTTTAGATGGTTTACAACGCGGCGTGGAATAAACGAATAAAAATATCATAGACCAGAATAAAGTTTAAATGCATCTGATCAAGAGAGAGAGAGAGAGGGTGGGGGGGGGCAGTATTAAAATTACACACAATTGAAATTGTGCCGCAAAGAGTCAGTGGGTAAAAAGTAGGTGTCTTATCGGTGGATGGAATTAATAAGTATATCTATCTATCTGTCTATCTATCTATCTATAGAGAGAGAGAGAGAGAGAGATAGTATAAATAAATTAATGTAACTACTACTACAACTGCTACTACTACAACTACTACTACTAGTACTACTGCTACTACTACTACTACTTCTACTAAGGCATATGACCTTAGCAGTTGCGCCGCCAGCTGCTGCTGCTGCTGCCGCTGCCGCCGCCGCCGCCGCTGCCGCCGCTGCTGCCGCTGCCGCCGCTGCTGCCGCTGCTGCTGCTGCTAAATAATAATAATAATATAAGTAAGAAAAACACTGAAGCTCACGATACCAGTGTCAGTAAATCGAATTTCAGAGAATTTTTTAGCTACATCAGAAACAAGAAGGTAAATAGCCCCACCAATAGGCCCATTAGTCGAGCCGCGCCCGGGTCTGCCGTGCTGGGAGGGGTAGCGCCCTCCTGTTACCTAGCGGGGTTTTATGGCCTTAGTTGCCTAGCTCGGGGAATTCATTTCTTCATTTAAAAAATCTTATCAAAGATTCATAACATGGCTTTCGGAATAACCGTTCTTGCTGTACTAATCGCTGAGAACAACAACGATATATTCTGTATATATTCCTGACATGATAGTACTGTCGCTCTCAGGTTACCATAGTGCAGATCAGTCCTTTTCTTTGATATTTTCCTGACAGCTTTTCCACGCTGCATGTTGATCTTTCTCACTATTTCCTGCCGCCTTTCTGCTATTCTATCCTTGCATATAACTCACTGAATTGCATACAACTCATTGAATAACTTTGTTTGCTACAACCCTCCCTATAACAGACAACCTCCAAAGGGTCAATAGGTATGTTGGTGTTTGCTTTCCTTTTGTACTCCTTTGTATTCCTCTGTACACACGCCAGTATAATGGCGCATCAGGTGTCGTCCGTGGAGTCAATGCATTATCATAACCTGATTGGTCCTACTGACTGTCAACATTTGCATGGCTAATAAAAAAAAATTGCCGTGAATTATCCAGTGGGGATTTCTCTCTCTCTCTCTCTCTCTCTCTCTCTCTCTCTCTCTCTCTCTCTCTCTCTCTCTCTCTCTCTCTCCCTGAAAACTATGATTTACTCTTAAATAAATAAAAATCGTCTGGCCTTTGATTAGATTACTAGGCTCGTATTCTTGTTGAATAAGGAAGGTCCCTAGGACCTCTTCTTTAATGATTTATTTTTGGGTATGGCTGGTTAATATCCTGGTGTACGTTATTTATGCAGAGTATGGCAACATTGGAAGGATTTATATAACACGGAAGAGGATAGTACGGTGTAATAAGCAAAGTAAGTCGCGTAGGGAGCTTCCTTAACCCACAAAAATACGGGTGCTAGACTTGATCGAAGAATGTAAGAGTTAAAGATATTATAAATAGATCAGTTTACTAGAGTTACTGTAGTAATGAGAGGGCTAGTATCCATCTTAACTAAGTTCTTTCAGTACTAACCAACTTACGTCACTTAGGAAAAGGTGTTTCGGAGCTTCCTTAACCGACGAGAATACGGATGCTAGACTTGATCCAGGAATGTGAGGGTTAAGTAGTATCAGTATAAATAGCACTCATTGCTAGAGTCATTCCAGCAATGAGAGGGCTTGTAACCATCTTACCGTACTTCTGTAAGTACTAACAGAAATAATTCGCGTAGGAAAAGGTGTTAGGGAGCTTCCTTAACCAACGAAAATATGGGTCCTAAACTTGATCAAAGAACAGAACACATTACTATAGTTATTCCAACGATGAAGGGGCTAGTAACCATCTTTGTTAACTTCTATTAATACTAACCAAAATAAATCACTTAGGGAAAGGTGTTAGCGAGCTTCCTCAATCGATGAATATACGGGCCTCAATCTAGATCCAAGAATGTAAGGGTTAATTAGTACCAGTATTAACAGAACACATTACTAGAGGTATTCCAACGATGAGGGGGCTAGTAACCATCTTAGCTAACTTCTATAAATACTAACCTCACCGCATCCTTCCCTTTCGCCAATATTCTTTTCACTATAAGACACATCCTCTCCGCCACACACCCACACCTTCCTCATTAACCCCAGCTTAAAACCCACACTAACAGCCTGGCCAGAGTGGAGATAAATAACTGCATATCTTTCTGTCGTTATCTCCTGCCTCATTACACGTCGGGGGAAATGGCAGTAAATTTGTATGACAGGGAGCGACCTTTCATACTTGTTTGGTATGGCTTATAAGTTTAATGTATGGTTGGAGAATGAGAGACTGACTAGGAGAGAGTGTGCGATGAATAGCGTGAGGGTGAGGGGGAGACAAGTGAGATGGAAGGATGGGGGGGAAAGGTGTATGGATTAGGGGATGTGAGTTGGGAGAAGGGCAGCCTCGTGGAGGAAGAGAGGATGACGTGGAGGCGGATTGTTTGTGGCCACATCTTATGGGATTAAGGTGCCTGGCAAAAGGTAGATAGATAGATGGATGGATAGATAGATAGATATACATTTAGACAGACATATAGGTAGATATTTAGATAGATAGATACTAATATAGATAGATATAAACAGAAAGAAATGTTGTACTCATGTAGACACAGGAGGCTCCCAGTATACAGTATACCTCTTGCTCACGTCTTTGTGTTGCATATGACATGGTATTTATTGAAGGCTGTTTACTTACCTTTGGTCTACAATTTCTATAAGCAGTACTGAAGAAAATATCAGCCTCTCTCTCTCTCTCTCTCTCTCTCTCTCTCTCTGTCATGTACAGTATACAGTATATATCTATGTCTGTCTGTATAGTGTGTGTGTGTGTGTGTGTGTGTGTGTTTAAATATATCACTCTTCCGGTTTTGAAAGTCTGTCCAAATAGGAACAGTATCTTCTAGTGACATACCCTAGTCACTTTAACTTGGCCTAAAATTGCCATCTCTCCACCTAGCATGCTGAGTTATAGCAATAGATTAACAGTAGGATATGGTGCTAGTCACGAAGAATTGTGGTGGAAAGGATGTACAGCCGTAGTAATGTCCTTTATTGTCCCTGAACTACGTGAAATAAGTTGCAAAAAAACGAAAACCAGGGCCAAGTTAAAGTGAATGAACTACAGCTTTGGGCAGCCATCAGCATTGTGGATTTCCTCTGAGCTGGATGCTGTGGTGTAGTAAGAGGACATTTTAAAAAGCGGTATGTATTAAACCGCTGAGAGAGAGAGAGAGAGAGAGAGAGACAGACAGACAGACAGACAGACAGACAGAGACGGAGAATAAATTGGCAGTACGAATATGTTTGGATCTTCTTAACAATTAGTGCCTGTGTAGTAGAGATGACAAGCAGGATAGTGTTTGACAATCCCACGCGACACTGATGAGCCCTAAAGCATGAGCATGCATACCACACACACACACACACACACACACACACACACACACACACACACACACACACACACACACACACACACACACACACACACATACATACATACACACACACACACACACACACACACACACACACACACACACACACACACACACACACACACACACACACACACAGTTTCACATTGTTCCCCTTCTGAGAGATTTTCTTATGCATCACCATCAGCACCATCTGAAAACAATAATACACATAGACAACACACATATATACCCAAAACACACAGGAATACACTCATATACAGTATACAGAAATACACGCAGCGTAGTCCCCCATCTGAGCGAATATCTTGTACCACACTCTTTGAATAGACCAAATATACACATACACCAAGAAAATACACTTTATATCACGAACTACACAAAAGTACACTAAAATACACAGAGATACACCCAGCGCAGTCATTATATACCACTAATTACACAGAAATACACTCTAAAATCCAGAGATACACCCAGCGCAGTCCCCCTTCTGAGAGCATTTCCTTGTGGCACCATCAACATTGTCGCCTCTTGCCCTCTCCCAAACACTTTATGGTGTGAGTGAGGCATGGACGAATACTAACACCCTAGGATACACCCAGCATGACTACACAATACACACACACACACACACACACACACACACACACACACACACACACACACACACGCAGCAGTACATACAGGTAGCGTTATACAACAGATTTTTTTTTTTTTTTATGCGAGGAAGAAGGAATCAAAGGCCATGGCCCGCAGTAACAGTTCCTTCCAAGAGAAAAACAAAATACAATAGAGAGCCAAATTCAAGATCCGATCATTTTGAGATGCCTGGACACACTGCGTTTGAAAGACTGGAGATCATAGGCAGCAGGAAATACAGACAGAGGGAGACAGTTCCAGAGCTGACCTGTTGCATAAATGAAAGACTGGGAGTAACGGTTAACTCTTGCATTAGAGAGTTGGACAGAAAAGGGATGAGAGTTTGCTGCCAGACGGGTGCTACGCGCCCGTCGTAGAGGTGGAGGAATGCAAGCAGACAGTTCAGAGGAGCAGTGACCATTAAAGTAGCGATAGAAAAGAGATAAAGATGCAACAGTGCGGCGAAGAGAGGTTGAAGGGAGTCAGTAAGAGGAGGAGAGTTAATGAGACGAAAAGCCTTTGACTCCACCCTATTGAGAAGAGCTGTATGTGGGGAGCCTCCCCACACATGAGAGTTGTACTCCACACAGGGGCGGATAAAACCTCTGTATAGAGTCAACAATTGTGCAGGGGTAAAGAAAGAGCGGAGTCGGCTTAGCACACCCAATCTCTTGGAAGCAGATTTTACAAGAGATGTAATATGATCTTTCCAAGATAAGTCCTGAGTAAATGAAACCCCAAGCATGTTCAAGGATGATGCAGGATTAAGCTGAATATTATTAAACATTAATGGGTATACCTGTGGAAGATTTTGTCGGGTTGATAGGTGTAAGAACTGAGTCTTAGATGCATTAAAGACAACCATGTTATTTTTACCCCAGTCAGCGATACGAGCCAAGTCAGACATTAGGTGTGCCATAGCCTCATCCCTTGTTTCTTGAAGTAACTGTTGAGATGGGCGTTGCGGGAACCGAATGGAAAGGTGAAGGGTGGAGTCATCAGCGTATGAGTGGATAGGGTTAGATGTACAGCTTAGAAGATCATTGATGAATAAAAGGAAGAGAGTTGGTGATAGGACAGAGCCCTGAGGAACACCACTGTTGATAGATCTAGGAGAAGAACGATGGCCGTCTACAACAGCGGCTATAGAACGACCAGAAAGGAAGGTAGCGATGAAGGCACAGATAGAAGGATAGAAACCGTAGGAGGGCAGTTTGGAAATTAAAGATTTATGCCAGACTCGATCGAAAGCCTTTGAGATGTCAAGTGCAATGGCAAAGCTTTCGCCAAAGTCCCGAAAGGAGGATGACCAGGAGTCTGAAAGGTAGGTGAGAAGATCGCCAGTGGAGCGTCCCTGACGGAACCCATACTGACGATCGGAAAGAAGGTTGTGATAGGAAAGATGCCTTAAAATTTTTCTATTAAGAATTGACTCGAAAACTTTTGAAATACAGGACGTTAAAGCAATTGGACGATAGTTGGAGGGTTGGGAGTGGTCACCCTTCTTTGGGACTGGCTGAATGAGAGCAAACTTCCAGCAAGAAGGAAAGGTACAAGTTGACAGACAAAGGCGAAAGAGTTTGCCTAGGCAGGGTGTAAGCACAGAAGCACAGTTCTTGAGAACAACAGGAGGGACCCCATCAGGCCCATATGCCTTGTTAGTACTGAGGCCAGTGATGGCAGAAAATACATCCACTGAAGAAATTTTAATGTCAGCCATGAGGAAGTCAGAGGGGAGAAGTGATGGAGGAACAGCACCGGAATCGTCTAAGGTGGAATTGGAGGAGAAAGTCTGTGCGAAGAGATCTGCTTTATCAGTAGAAGAAATAGCTACAGAACCATCAGAGTAGAAAAGAGGAGGGAAGGATGATGAGGTAAAGTTGTTAGAAAGATTTTTGGCAAGGTGCCAGAAGGAGCGGGAAGAATTCGAGTTGGAGAGTTGAGAGCATTTAGTATGGATGAAATTATTTTTAGTAGAGCGAAGAACAGACTTAGCACGATTCCGGGCAGAAACGTAAAGATGATGTGATTCAGGGGTGGGTTGGCTCCGGTACCTTTTGTAGGCCCTCTCCTTGTTGCGGACAGCATTAGAACAAGCGTGATTAAACCAAGGCTTTCTTGCGTTAGTCAAAGGATATGAGAAAGGAATGTATGCTTCCATGCCCGAGAGAATAACCTCCGTAATGCGCGAGGCACACTCAGATGGCTCCCGGCCATGGAAGCAATAATCATTCCAGGGAAAATCAAAGAAGTACTGCCTGAGGGCCTCCCAGTTCGCGGCTCCAAAATGCCACAGACGACGTTTCCCTGGAGGGTCCACAGGCCGTACCAGAGTGATAGGACAGGTTAAGGTAATAAGGTTGTGATCGGAGGAGCCCAACGGAGAGAAAAGATTAACAGAGTAAGCAGAAGGATTAGTTGTGAGGAAGAGGTCAAGTATGTTGGAGCTCTCTCCAAGGCGGTCAGGGATTCGGGTAGGGTGCTGTACAAGCTGCTCTAGGTCATTAAGGATAGAAAAGATGTAGGCTTGTTCACCAGGTGGATCCGTGAAAGGAGAGGAGAGCCAAAGGTGATGGTGAACATTGAAATCTCCAAGAATGGAGATTTCAGAGAAAGGAGAAATGGACAGAATGTGTTCCATCGTAGAAGTAAGATAGTCGACGAATTTTTGATAGTGGGATATACGTAAGTATAAATATATATATATATATATATATATATATATATATATATATATATATATATATATATATATATATATATCTGTCTATCTATCTATCTATATCATTATCATCATCATCATCATGATCATCATCATCATCATGATCATCATCATCCGGACCTCCTTTCCCACCCTAGGGCATGGTGAGGAGTAGCAATGTCCATACAGCCCAAATTTGCCCAGTCCAATGGGCCATGATTCCATTCACTCATCATTCAAGCCCCCGGAATCCTGGCTGTATCGGATACGTCAAAAACATTCACCACGTTCTGTAGCTTCACATAAACGTATCCAATTGAGTCAGTCAGGACGCTGCCACGTTAAAAAGGGGTGCCATATCCCTGATCATGCACTTCTCACAGCATTCATCCAGCCAGCTCGATCTCTTGTCAGTTCCTTAGCCTCACCGACTTCCAAACCTCTCTTCCTCACACACTCATCCACCATATCCCTCCACCTTCTCCTCGGCCTACCTCGCCTCCTCCCTCCTTCAAGTTCTCTCAGATATACCTTTTTCACCACTCTTTTGTTATCCATTTTCTTCAC
>NC_137049.1:1590050-1612550 GCF_032717465.1 Coenobita brevimanus
TTTCCCTTTCCCCCTCTTCCTTCCCTTCATTCTTCCCTCTCCCCCCTTCCCCCTTCTTCCACCCTCCAGCACTTTCTTCCATCTCTCACTGCACATTCCTCAGTCTTGTCATGCTTCATCGGTTGGTTTCTTATTTACGTTTGGGCAGAGTAGTCGCTTGAGGGGCTGTATGTGTGTGTGTGTATGTGTGTGCGTGTGTGTGTGTAAGAATTTTTGGAATGAGTTATGTATAAAGTGAAATGCAATCTGTCTGTCTGTCTGTCTGTTTGTCTGTCTGTCTCTCTGTCTCTGTCTGTCTGTCTGTCTGTCTGTCTCTCTCTCTCTCTCTCTCTCTCTCTCTCTCTCTCTCTCTCTCTCTCTCTCTCCTCCAGCCAGCATTTAAGGCCACACATTCCAGCATTCCTCTCCGTCGATAGTTTGAGAGATTGTGGGCATCTGGTCCGTCGCCCCGTCTCTCTCTTGAGCTATCTCTCGTGTTTCGCACTTCCTCCGTGTCTCTCCGTCTCTGGGGTCATCTCTCCCTCTTTCTCTGCTTCCCTGTCTCCTGTCCATCTTGTTTATTGACCTGTAGTGTTGTTGTCTATCCTTATAATCTCGATTTTGTTGGTCTGTTTATCATTGTCATTCTTGATATTTGGTTCTCTGTGTGTGTGTCTGTCTGTCTGTCTGTCTGTCTGTCTCTCTCTCTCTCTCTCTCTCTCTCTCTCAGTTCCCATTTTTCTTTATTAATGTGATTTATTTATTTATTACACTAGACTTTTTTCAAAGATTTTTTATTTTATTTTTATTTTTTTTAATGCACGTTTTCCTTAATGTGTGGCTCATTCTTTGGACCGCATTCTAATCGGTTAAAGAAAGCTCCCTCTTCCTTAGCAATTTATTTTTGTATATGTGTGGTTAATATCCTTAAGTACGTTATTTATGCAGAGTATGACGATATTGGAAGGATTTATGTGAATCAGACAGAAAGGTGTAATAAACAAAATAAATCGCTTAGGGAAAGATGTTAGGGGGCTTCCTTAAGCGATAAGAACGCGGCCTTTGGGTTATTGTATCGCACTGAAGGATGGCTGCCAGGCCTTATAGGGGAGGTGCTGAGAGATTAGGTTATACGTACTGTACACAGCCTACATATACACATACACAGCCGACACACACAACCTACACATACACAGCCTACATACACTGCCCACACATACACAACCTACATCCACAACCTACATACACAGCTACATACATAGCTTACACGTACACTCTCCCAAAAAAGTATCGGCACCGTTGGGTGCGATAGTTGTGAAAATGAGTAACTTGTTTAGACACACATGAGTCTATAGATGTGGTGCCTCAAAACATATACCAGCCAGTAAGTGAAACATTTGGCAAGTTTGAGTTCTAATAATTACGAAATATAATATCTGCACTAATAATTACAGGATGCCCCATATATCACAATGCTTCATCCATGTTTCAGAATGATACCTGCTGTAACAGTGCCCATACTTTTTTGAGAGGGTGTACATAGCCTACACATACACAGCCCACATTCGCAGCCTACATACACAGCCCACACATACACAGCCTACACATACTCATCCTACATACTCAGCCTACATATACTGCCTACACATACGCGGCCTACATACACAGTCTACACATACACAGCCTACACACATTCTGCATACACAACGTACATACACAGCCTACACTCTTACATACAAATACACATAGAAAACACACAATGCATGCATACTATTTCGCCTTTACTCTAATTTGGTCTAAAATTGCCATCTCTCCATCTTGAATGTTGAGTTGCAATAAGAGATAAACAGTAGCATGTGGTGCTAGTCATAAAGAAGTGCTTTGGAAAGGATATAGAGCCATAGGATTCTTTTTCTTTCACTGAGCCGTATGAAATAAGCTCCAAATGGATGAAACTGTTGGCCAAATTAGAGTAAAAGAATATAGTCGACAGAGCATTGCTACGTGAGAAATAACCGTATGACAGAGAGGCTGCGCAAAACACTGAATCCATACACATATATGAAGTGTAACTCGGTAGGAAAAAGAAATGTGGACTGCCAAGCTTCCGTTTATATATTATTTCAAGATGTCTTAAAACACTAGATGGAAGAATGGTATTCCACGTGTTTTTTAAATTAAATATCTCATGTATCAGTGATTTATAATATTCGGCATCCTTACGGCACGATACATTATGCCACACCACACGAGGCATTCTGAAACAACTCCTGAAATACGGTGCGTAGTTGATGTCCCTGGCCCTGTGGTGCTGGTGTGTTTTAATTTGTCTGCTACTGATGAAATCCAGTGGGAGAGGGATAGAGGTGCAGGGGTACCAACCACACCACGTATTCACGCCGTCTGTAACAGTGATCGTTGCGAAGGATATCAGAGCAAGGGGTGCTGAAAATTTTTTGAAAGGGTGTACATTATACAGACAAATGCAATGATATACTCAGCCTAAGAGTACTGTACAATACATCACGCCAGGCAACTTGTCCTAGTAATACATCAAATACCAGCCATCATCCCAACCTGATGGAAGGTCAAGGAAAATTTATGAATAAAGTTTGAACATACTCCTATTGTATGACGCGAATTACCATCTTATCAGTCCGAAGAAATTACCTTAGCCAGTTACAAGCGTTGTGTCGGATTTACCCTATGACACAGATGGACTGAATAGTTTACTGCGCTGGGAAGGCCTGTGAGCCACAACGGTGTCATTAAAGTGCTTATGGAGTAATCAGAAAGGGCTAATCTTTCTCTCTAGCCTACTTTAGGGGTTGGTGCGTCTAGCAACAAATTCTCATCCCTTTTCTGTCCAACTCTCTAATGCAAGAGTTAGCCGTTACTCCCAGTACAGTACTTCAATTATGCAACAGGCCAACTCTGGAACTGTCTTCCTCTTTATGTATTTCCTGCTTCCTATGATCTCCAGTCTTTCAAACGCAGTGTGTCTAGGCAACTTGAAATGAACGTATCTTGAATTTGACTCTCTTTTGTATTGTTTTTGTTTTTTCTTGCAAGGAACAGTTTGTGGTCTCCTGGCCTTTGGTTCCTTCTTCCTTGCATAAAAAAATATAAAAAATATAAAAAGTGTCCATTGTCTTATTCGTTATATTCTCGTTTCTCGTTAGTGTTCTTATTCTTTTGCCAGTAAAGTGGGTGCGACTATCAAAGGTGTCCTATATATATATTGCACATTCAAGTCTCTCTCTCTCTCTCGTGTCCTTTTCCTAGTACTGTATGGTGTTTCTCCTGTCTTATCGTCCTCCCATCTTCTAGCTTCTGCTCATCTCATATGCTGATCACGATGCAACTCTCTTTTGGCGCGCAAGAGAGAGAGAGAGAGAGAGAGAGAGAGAGAGAGAAGCACAATATACAACCTCCTTCCACCTGGTCACATCACCTGCCACCTCTTGCTCCCTAATGGTATTCCACCTTGACTGATTTACAGCCAATGACACATGCCTTCTGTGTCTTATCGCCCCTGTATAAAAGTTAGTATCTTCTTATTACCGAGATTCATTCATTCATTGCCAGACGCCATGTATCCCAAACGGGGTGGCCAAGGGCTTAGAGTTAATTGTTTTACAGGGAGGGGCACTAATCCTCCACCAACCCCACTTGACACGTAGGGAGAACGTTATGCCAACAGCATCTGGTGTTCCCAGGCGGTCACCCATCCAAGTACTAACCAGACCCAACTGGAAGGCAATAGTCTATAGCACTGGGGGTGTGGTGGGGTGCGTGGGAGGAGGAGGAGAGGTGGGACGAGAAGAGGGTCAAGGTTGGTGGTGATGTGTGAAGGCTGGTGGCGTGGTGGAATGCTGGGCTATAGGGAACGGGTTGTCTAGTCGATGCACAGAGTTACACACACACACACACACACACACACACACACACACACACACACACACACACACACACACACACACACACACACACACACACACACACACACACACACACACAAGAAGCAGCGTGAGGCAACTGATAGACAGGCAGACGGGCATTAGACAGCAGCAGATAAACCCCAAGATAAGGAAGTTCCCGTGTGACACCCAACTCTCTCGGCACACGATTCAGACCGACACACAGAGACACGGAACAACATACCAGCGGCACAATAAAGCCCTTAGGAAGACAGTGGGTGTATCGTAGCACATTCACGTCAGGCACTATACGGCACGACACACACTGACACACACACTAACACTAAACACACATTAACACACACAAACACTAACACACACAGACACTACCACACTACCACACACAAACACTAACACACACTACTACACACTAACACACACTTTCACGTCAGACGGTATACGACACAACACACACTGACACACAAAGCAAGGACGACAGGAGGGCCTCTGGTGGTGTTACCCTTGTGCAGTCCAATCCTCCTCCTCTCGGGGTAAAGGGAGGGAGGTGAGAGACATTTTTGTAAGCAGCCGGAAGAGCAACCAAGTTATATTAATGCCACCACGTGAAGGCGTCCCTCTCCAGCACCTTGTGATAGTGTAGAATTCATCACATGACGTTATAATCACAAAATCACACAAACCATGGCGAGAGTGAATCTACAGAAGCATCCTCATCATCCCCCGACACGTATAGACACACGAAGGTAAACAGTACACAGAGAACAACGTAGCTACAGCACCGTTTGTACACTAACTTTGCCAAAAATTCCCGTCTCTCCATCTTCAATGTTGGATTATCGCAATAGATTAACACTATAAATGCTAGTCACGAAGGAGTCGTATGGAAAGGATGTAGAGCCGTAGTATTGTCTTTTTCTGCCACTGACGTACGTGAAATCAGCGAGATAGACGAAAATCTGGGCCAAGTTTTAGGTGGAAGAACTATAGTCGTTTAGCTATTACCTGAGGGAAATGGTCCACTCCCAGAACATGAATATTCCGTAGTGGTTGCATGAAATTTGAGAAGCCTTAGTTATGGGGAAGGAAGGAATCTCCTTGGTTATTAGTCAAATCAAACTTCTAATTTGAGTATACTTGGCCAACAGCTGAGATGAAAAAGGTCAAGATTTTTTGTCAGGATAATCGCGTTATGGTGAGAAAGTAGTATACGCCAGGAGATATATATATATATATATATATATATATATATATATATATATATATATATATATATATATATATATATATATCTTTTAAGCACACAAACATTTACATACTTGCATTCATAGACACAGAGACATGCATAAAGCCACAAGCAATATGTGTGCATATACAGAGAGAGAGAGAGAGAGAGAGAGAGAGAGAATCAGAAGGTGACAATGCTACATATATATATATATGCAGAATTCTCCCATTGTTTACTCCTTATGGGGAAGCCTGTTATAGATTGAACGTGCAAATCAGCTTGACACTTAGATGTCGGACTTGGCTTGAGACAGGTGTGTGTAGTGGAGAGAGAGAGAGAGAGAGAGAGAGAGAGAGAGAGAGTCGTCTGGAGATTACAAGAATTAACTGTAAAGTACTTTGTGAGGTTGATGGGGTTATGGACTACAGTCAGAAATCATTATTACCATGATTGGATAGATGCATCGATACTTGCAAAATTAAGAACAGAAGTTCAACCAATAGTGTAGATACATCCACTCAGGCACCTCAAATTGAGCAGGCGATGATAGATGATAGAACAAGCGATGATAGAAGGGCGATAAGCGATAGTACAAAAAATTGTTATATTAGTAAAGTAAAGAGTTTCCCAGTTAGTAATAAAATAAATAACAGTAAATGCCAAGGTAAAGGCATAACTACTCGTAATAATCTGAAAGTGTACTACACAAACAGCCGGAGTTTACGTAATAAAATGGATGAACTGAGGGCTTTAATTTGTACAGAGAAAATAGACATTGCCGTTATTAGTGAAACTTGGATGAATACAGACACTCGAGAATTTTTAGCAGAATATCAGATAAAAGGCTATAATATTTTTGTGTCAAACCGTCAGGGAAGAAAGGGGGTAGGGGTAGCTATTTATGTAAAGGATTCATTAATCTGTTATAATAAAGCAGACATTAAAGTAAATAGGGACACAGAAAGTGTCTGGGTTGAAATTAGTAACAATAGGGAGAAATTAGTCTTAGGAGCAATTTACAGATCTCCAAAATTAAGTAGAGCTGATAGTAAATACCTCTGGGAGGAAATTAGGAAAGCATCACAGTCCAGCTTAGTAATAATTGTTGGGGACCTTAATCTGCCAAGGATAGATTGGAGAAATCAGACAGGAGATGCAGAGTCAGAGGAATTTCTAGAGGTAGTACAGGATAATTTCCTTTATCAGTATATCAGGGAGCCCACCAGAGGTAATAATATACTAGATTTGGTTTTAGCTAATAAAGAAAATATCATTAGCGATATAGAGGTTGGTGGACGACTTGGTAATAGCGATCATGAAGAAATTAAGTTCAAATTTATTTGGGATGTCTGTTCCACTGAAAATACCTCCACCGTTCCTAATTTTCGTCTAGGAGATTTCGATGGCTTAAGAGCTTATTTTCGAACGGTATTCCACAGGGAGATTAGCTATTTGAGGGAATGTCAGGTTAGTGGGGATCCCCAGGACATAGGTCAGGCGCAGGAAGCACGTGGGGATGTCCGTCAGGTGTCTGTGAGGGGGGAGGTGGTAGATAGGAATGTAGTCCAGGTGACGGAAATTAACTCAGCTCCAGTACCAAACAGACGTTCGACCAGTGAGAAGTATAACGAGTTAATAAATATAATATACGGAGGCCAAGATAGATATATTCCTTCAAAACCGTTTAGAACTAACAATTCAGAACCAAGATGGTTAAACAACAGATTAAAATATCTCATAGGCCAAAGGAAAGGAATATATAGAAAAATAAAACGTGGAGAGGAACACTTACGTAACCGGTACACAATTTTAAATAGAGAAGTAAAGAGGGAGATAAGAAAAGCAAAGAGAAGTTATGAAATTAAGGTTGCAAGTGAATCAAAAGTAAACCCCAAGGGTTTTTATCAAATGTACCGAACGAAAAATAAAGATAGGATAGGACCACTCAGAACAGAATCAGGTGACATTACCAGTGAAGATAAAGAAATGTGCTCCATCCTAAATAATTATTTCATATCAGTATTCACCAAGGAAAATCTAAGCCTGGTCCCTCAAGCAGCAAATATTTACCATGAGAATACGGAAAATATTCTTAGTAAAATAACCATTAGTAAGGAGGACGTATTGAAAGAAATTAACAAGTTAAAACCTCAAAAATCGCCAGGTCCGGACGATATATATGCAAAAATTATAAAAGAAACCAAAGAAGAATTATGTCAGCCACTTTTAACGTTATTTAATGACTCTTTAAGTTCAGGAGAAGTTCCAGAGGCGTGGAAAACCGCAAACGTAGTGCCCATCTTTAAAAAGGGTGATAAATCAGCTGCGTCGAATTATCGTCCGATAAGTCTAACGTCAATAGTAGGAAAAATGTTAGAGTCAATTTTGGCAAATAGGATTAGAGAACACTTAGAAAGATTTAATCTTATAAACGAAAGTCAGCACGGATTCAGGCAAGGACGATCCTGCCTCACAAATTTGTTGTCATTCTACTCGGAGGTCTATGAGGCAGTAGATAGCGATAAAGCTTACGATGTTATTTATCTGGACTTTAGTAAAGCTTTTGATAGAGTCCCACACGAAAGGTTAGTTAGAAAGGTTCGAGCACACGGTATAGACGGCGATATCTTAAAATGGATAGAATCCTGGCTGAAAGGACGAAAGCAGAGAGTATTAATAAATGGAACTAAGTCGGACTGGGGATTAGTAACTAGCGGTGTACCACAGGGTTCAGTACACGGTCCCTTATTATTTATCATATATATAAATGATCTAGACTTAGGAGTCAATAGCAGCATCAGCAAATTTGCCGACGATACAAAAATAGGGCGTATCATTAACTCGACTGACGATTGCCATTACTTACAAAAAGACCTCGATACATTGTCCAAATGGTCTAAAACTTGGCAAATGGAATTTAACGTTGAAAAATGTAAAGTACTTAACGTAGGCAAGACCATTGGAGATACTAAATACAGCTTAGATAACAAAGAAATTAGCAAATCTGAATGCGAGAGAGATCTAGGAGTTATGATTAGTAACGACCTTAAACCTAGGCAACAGTGCATTAATGCGAGAAATAAAGCAAATAGGGTCCTAGGATTTATTTCGAGAAGCGTGAGCAATAGATCATCTAAAGTAATACTGAAACTTTATCTAGCATTAGTAAGGCCACATTTAGACTACGCAGTACAATTTTGGTGTCCTTACTATAGAATGGATATTAATTCGTTAGAAAATGTACAGAGAAGAATGATTAAAATGATACATGACGTCCGGAACCTGTCATATGAAGACAGACTGAAAAGACTAAGTCTGCATTCGCTAGAGAGGCGTAGAGTAAGGGGAGACTTAATTGAGGTTTTTAAGTGGATGAATGGTATAAATAAGGGAGATATTTGCAAGGTACTTAAAGTGAGCATACAGGATAGAGCTAGAAATAATGGTTTCAAACTAGAAAAATTCCTTTTCAGAAAGGAAATCGGTAGAAATTGGTTTGGTAATAGAGTAGTAGACGAATGGAATAAGCTACCTAGTAAAGTAGTTGCTGCCTCTTCCATTGAGAGTTTCAAGCATAGGCTAGATAAGCATATGACAAATAAGGGGTGGATATAGAATAAAGAAAATATTATAACCAATACTAATTCAAAAATAAATTTTCTTTTCAGGTTACACTATGATAGTCTCTATTCTCCTTTCACACTTTCCTGTAAAATGTCCACGCCAGTTTTTCTATACGGCGTGGTGTTCTTTCTGACTTTTTCCTGCCGGCTTCGGCTGGAGGGTTTGGAGGGCGGGGGAGAGCCTTCTTCTTTGCTATCCTTATCTCAGTCTAGTAGTTCAGTTACTCTTCTAGGAGCTGCCTAGCATGGGCCAACCGGCCTACTGCAGTTATCCTCTCTTCTTATGTTGTTATGAGTGAAACTGAGTCCATGGACAATCAGAATGGTAGTAGTAGTAGTAGTAGTACCGGTAGTAGTAGTAGTAGTCGGTCTAGTAGTAACGACAAAACTCTAGGCCAATAACCAATACACCCACTACATCCACCACCAACCCACCTGCCACCCCACTGGTGACAGAGCGGCGTTCCCTGGCCACATCAAGCCTCTGCCCTCCTGCTTACATTACAGGTAAGGGTCTGGCTTGACGGGGTACAGCAGGCATCACACACACACGCCAGATGACACGGATACAAGGGGATCTGCTGGGGTTATCAGGGAGGCTGCTACGTTGTGGGAGTCAAGGCTGATTGGAGGGATGCTGTCGATTGCTCCAGACCCAGCCACGCATTTCCTGAGCCCACCTAATTTAAGGTAGCCTATGCTCATTTAGTTTAATCAAATTTAATCTAGTATATTCTATTTCGGTTTGATATAAACGAACCTATCCTACCTTAGCATAGCCTAACCTAAACTAGCGTAGAATTACCTACCCTAATCTATACCTAAACCTCCCCTCCCCTCCCCTCCCCTCCCCTGACTTTGCCTATCCTAACTTAACCTAGTATAACCTACCCTACCCTAGCTTTGTCTATCCTAACTTAACCTAGTATAATCTACCCTACCCTAGCTTTGTCTATCCTGAGCTAACCTAGAATAACCTACCCTACACTAACTAAACCTAACCTTATCTAATATAACCTAACCTAACCTACCCAACCCAATCCTAAGTCTGTCCTAAACTTGTGGAATAACCGGACTAAGGTAACCTAATCTAACTTGACCTAATATAACCAAACCTAACTTTACCTAACTTAATCTAACAAGGGTAAAAGGGGTCTCTGGAGATCTTGCCAGGCTTGTTGTTAGCTTGTGTGAGTGAAACTGGTTACAGGGAAGAGGGGATTTGTGAGGTTCAGAGGAGTTCTTGGGATTTGTAGCTTCTAGTATAGCCTAGCCGAATGTAGCTTAGCCAAGCATAATGTAACCTCACCTTTTCTGCCCTTATAGGCATTATATAGTATACTTTAAGGGACAGAGACATATGGAATGATAGTTGTATGGTTGGGTAATGTGGCAGTGGAACAGGTCTCTTTGATAGCGAGGTACAGCTGGAGTCAAAATTTCTCTCGCCTCTTCCTCTCACTCCATGGACTTAGAATAATCAGTGTTTTCAAGTCGATGCAAATGCCGCTGATGACATTGATCTGTGGCCGTTTGGAATCCTCAGTGTTGATAGTTGAGGATTCACTACACTGATTTTCAAAGTCGATGGAGGGAAAAGGAGAGGCTACAGGACTTTTAATGCCGACTGTACCCAATGATACCTGACAAGAGCAGGTATTCTCGTCGGTTAAGGAGGCTCCCTATCACCTCCTCTTTAGCGACTTATTTTTGGATGTTACTGGTTAATATCCTTTTCTTTGTTAATTATCCAGAGTATCGCGATATTAGAAGGATTTATTTAGCACAGAAGAGGACAGTAAGGTGTAATAAGCAAAATAAATCGCTAAGGAAAGGGCGTTAGGGAGCTTCCTTATCCGTCGAGAATACGGGGCAAGGTGATTCAAGCTGACCTAACATGGGCACAAGGAGGCTACGGGAGGCTTATCAGGCTTATCAGTACATTGTCCAGATAAGACCTCATTAAAGGGAGGCTGAGGATGAGATGGAGGGATGGAGTGGAGAGGTACAGTATATGAGAGAGGGGGGTGTGAGCTGGGAGCAGCACAGTGAAATGGCGGGGGACAGGGCGACATGGAGGCGGTTTGTTTGTGGCCACCCCTTACGCGATTATGGCGTCTGGCAATAGATAGATAGATAGAAAAGGAGGTCTGGGAGGAGGCCACTGCTATGCTAAGTAACATTGACGATAGCAAATATAATAAATGTTAAGGTTTCTCTCACTCTTATATAATTACTGGAAACTGTTTAATTGGGTAGTTTGAGGGGGGTGGATGCTGAGGATCAGTTGATGCCATACTCTGTTAATTTTGTCTCGGATAAAATTCTCTCTCTCTCTCTCTCTCTCTCTCTCTCTCTCTCTCTCTCTCTCATTTGTCTGTGTATCTCTCTGTTTACTTACCTGTCATTTTCCGTTTGTCTGTTTACATGTCCATCGATCTGTATCTCTCTATCAGTCTGTCTCTCTTCCCATTAATTAGTCAGGTTGTCTGGTGTCTGTCTGTACGCATATACCTACCTACCTATTTCTCTCTTTGTCTGTCTGTCTATATGCTTGTATATCTGGTTACATATCTGTCTATCTACCTATCTTACCTATTAGTCTGTCTGTCTGTCTCTTAATCAGTCTCTCCATCTGTCTATCTGTCCATCCATCCAACCAGCTATCTCTCAATCTCTCCATATATAAAAAAGTAGGTTTGGATATCACACGCAATACACTTTATTTATAAAAAACTTTATTTACATTAAAAAATTTAAGCGGGGGCGTGTGTCAGCAGTCATTTTCTATGTACAGAATAGATGAACACAATGAGGGGGGACTGATATGTAGAATTCATTACATATGTCATAGGCATTACATAATCAAGGATGTTACACAATCCTGTGGTAATGTACAGTCACGGACAGAAATACTGATACACTTTTTACTCGAACACTTAGCCACTTGAGGGCTTTGGGCTACAAGGAAGTTGAACATGTCGTCATATATAATTTCCGTATTGTCAGCAAAAAAGAAATATCGTATGAAAATAGTTTTGGTTTAATTAAGTCCTTGGAGTACAATGCTATGCTTCAATTTAGTCGTAAATAAGGAAAATAATAAACAATATCTCAAGCGCTGTGAGGAGGTGGACGGTCTTCGATATTGTACTTTCCTTATTTACGGCTAAATCGAAGCATAACATTGTTCAGCAAATACTTGATGTTATGCTAAACTTATTTTCTCACACTGCTTTTCCATTTTTAACGCGATTTGTGTTACTGTTATGAAAATTATTTGTGTCGATATTATTAACTGACTTGTAGCCCCAAACCCTATCTATCTATCTATCTATTGCCAGACGCCTTAATCCCTTACGGGGTGGCCACAAACAAATCGCCCCCACGTCGCCCTGTCCCCCGCCATTTCACTGCCCTGCTCCCAATTCACACACCCCAAACTCGCAAGCGATTAATTATGAAATGCTTACAAAGTGTTCTGAAAAGATTACACTCATGGGTTTCAGATTTCATTGTTCACTCGTTATTTATCCTTTGAAAGTGGAACGATATTTTTGACCGTGACTGTACAAATGTAGTCTTGCGTTGTCATCATCATAATTCTCACCATTCCATCACTCAGAACTTCATTACAGGTCTTATAGGTACTGCAGAATCATATACAAATCAAGGCATGTCTCTTTCTCAGTCATACAAAAGCATATTATACTATACATGTTCCATTCTATCAGTCATACACGTACACATACATTTATAATTTTGTACATATGTAGCCTTCCGTAATTATCGCTTCTTCAGCCTTCACAGAGACTCCACTGGAAACACAAAACATGTATGCCTATCCATGTCAAAATTCAACACATGTATGTCTAGCCATGTCAAAATATAGCACATATATGCCTATCCATGTCATTTACTGTCAGCCACGCGCATATACACTCTGTAAATTATATAAATCATTTTCCGTCACCGTAATCATCACCATCATCACTCCAACACTCAATACTTACACATACTGGTAGGTCCTATACCGATACAAACGCGTATGAAAATCGTGTTATGCCAGTTTTCTGTCATACATTCATTCATATAAACAAGCCATAGATCAGGACGATGCAGATGTAATCCTTTCATACCATCATCATCATCATCAACAGACCTGCATCATAGACCTCACAAACGCGTCTATTACATCAATGGAATCATGCCCGTTATTCTGTCATGCATAGTAGTACACACAATACACTTCCTGTGAAGGCTTGTTACCTTGTGGACTCAAAAGGCCCCAAGCACGTATTTCTTAACTTACATTTATTTTTTCTTCATTATGGCACGTTGTTATTACCTTATACACTATATGGCACGTTCATGTTCTCATGTTATCTTATATTGCTGCTGTCGTCAGTTACTGCATATATATATGAAGTGCTAGCAGTCATCAGTATCCGTGTAAATGAAGTTTGCAGTGGAATGTCCAAGGAAGAGGTTGAGTGTGTCATCCTCTTCAGCAAAGGCTGAGGCAAGATATTCGAGTTCCTCCTTGAAAGGCTCATCCCCTAGCAGGCTTTCTAGTTCCACGGCCGTCGTTAGAACGCTGTCACAATCTGACACCGACCCACACACAGAAAAGTCACTGGAGGCCATTGAAAAGACCGGAGAACTGTCACCTACAGGAACTGAAGTGGGTATTGTGGAGGTGGAGCCAGAGAGGGGACTGGGGGGCTCCAACCCCTCACTCAGGAAGGCAGAGTCGCAGCACGAGGAATCACTGAAATGTCCAATACTTCTTGGGAACTCCAACAACTCGTCAGTCCTCACCAGGGGGATGTCCAGGTCCTGTAGGATGCTTGTACTCGTAGTGTGAAGCACGTCAGTGGGAGTGCTTTGAGGGAGGGATGTGCAGGGTGTGGTTTGTATCTGACGTGGCGTGAAGGGTGTGGCGCCCATCAGGGGCTCGAGTATACTGTGACTTGGGACGGAAGGTGGGCCACATGGGGTGAGAGCCAGGAGGGGCTGGTGGGGCTGTGGGTCTGTGCTTAAGGGCAGAGAATTGGGCTCCAGGCGGGGTAGCTTGGCCTGCCGGGGCCCCAGGTAGCTGCTCTCCATCCGTGGCCGCTTCACCGTCATGGACATCATCAGCGGCTCGTTGTCTGCATCTCTGCCAAGTCTGTGTGGCGGAGTCTGTAGGGCCACGTTTTTAAGAGTGATGTACGCCCCATTACTTGTGGCAATGCTGGCCGTCTTGCACACTTTCGTCTTGCTTTTGAACCTCCTGCGTCGTTTGGTAGTCACCAGCTTCCCACCTACTGTGTTTTTATTTTTCATATAATTTGCTTTCGTGACGGAGGTAGAGGGACACTTTGTCTGCTTAATGACCTTGTTAGATGCCTTAATATTTACACTACACTTATTGTTTTTATTTGCACTACTGCCCTGCTCTTTGTTAGTTCTTATGACATGCCTGACATAGTGTTCTGGTTTGGCTATGTGCCCATTCTCCAGGCACCAAAGTTCCCTCACTTCCTCTATATCCATGGCTGCAAAGCTGCAGTCATCGCTCAGCACTCCGGCAAGAGCGTTTATATAATTAACAGCCAGCCTCAGCACCGTGATCTTCGTCAGCTTCTCCGCGTCAGCCCCAGAGAGGTCTGGAATGGCTCTCCGCAGCATGATGAAAGCGTCGTTAATCTCCTTCATTCTGTTTCTCTCTCGGGTGTTGGCTGTCTTGCGCCGGTATTTGCTCAGTGGAGGAGGCTTCTGCTTCTCTTGGGGCTCTCTACAACGCGCTTTGGCTCTGTTTTTTTTCGACTCTATTCTCTTTATGATCGATTTAGTCCTCAAGGCGTACTTGCCCCCAGTCTTAGCGTCCATATTCATCTCGACGTGAATTTTTCCGGTTCAGAACAACTCAGTATAGCATCACACTGTAATCACGCAACCTATGGGCAACTCTTTTTTTCTTGATCTCTAAATGTGAGTAAAAAAAAAAAAAAAAAAAAAAACGCTTCCCAGGTGTGACCTGTTGCCTTCCTGGTGGCTACACATGAAAACACAGAGAGTGAGAGTGAGAGGCAGGAAGAGGGAGCAGCGTGGGCTCTCGAGGAAGTGGAGATGTTTGCTCTCGGTTGTTTGTCTGTGCTACTGGCTCGACCATCCCTCTCACCTCTTCCTTCTCTTCCTTCTTCACCTCCCCTTCTACCTCCTCCTCTTCTACCCCTCAAGAACAAACTTTTAGTCCTGAGCACTGACAAATCACCACCAAAATATACTGTATGTTCCTCACGTGTTTGTATTTATTTATTTTTTAAAGGGTGTAAGATTACCAGGTCGTTCTCAGGTAATCACACTTAAGAATACTATTTTTCTCTTTTCACACTTTTCCCTGCATTTCTTTACGCTGTTACAATATTTTTCACGCTTTTTTCGTGGACTACGCTTGTGCTAAGAAGTTCATAAGTCACGCTAATGTATGTGACTAGGGTGATTTACATAGAGGCTCCAGGAGTGTCCATTTTGAGATAATTTATGAAAGCACGTTGAATTTTAGCTGGTGCTTAACCCTTGCCTCACACAAAATAGTTTTATTACACACACGGAGCCAAGAAGTATACAGTGAAATTACCGAAATACTCTGGAGCTTCTAGGTGTGTGTATATGTGTGTGGGTTTTGTGCCTTTTTTGAACTTTTATAGATTTGTATTTAAAGTGGACTTGTAGATAAAACTATAGACAGTGGAGTCGTCATGATGGCCGGAGGTGTGTGTATATTTGTCAGGTGTCTAGGTAAAAGGATTTATGGACTTCTCTTAAAAGTAGAATTGTGGCAGAAGGTTTTTTTTCTGTCTTGTTTTATACTGGACCTGTTTTGGAAATTAATGGCTGGAGGTTGTGTGTATGTTGCAACTTTCTCAAAACAGGTAGGCTATATGGATTAGTATTAAAAAATGAGCTTTCGGATTGTTATTCCTGTTTTTCTAAGTTTATAAAGGCTTAATGTGTGATAGTAGGACTTTTATATTGAATCTTGGATTGCTTGTGGAAGTAGATTTAAGTCATGGATTTGTGTAGCATATGGGTTTGTTAGAGTGGATTCCTGGGTGTATGTTGGAGGCGATTTTATGTTGAAAGTTGTGGTGTGAGTTTCTGAAGTTTGTGAAGTTCCGTTCCTGTGTTGGAAGTGGTTTTATTTGACAGTGGAGTCGAAGATTTCTGTGAGAGAGAGGGAGAGACTTTAGATAGATAGATAGAGAGAGAGAGAGAGAGGGGGTGTGTGTGGGTGTGTGTTTACGAGGTGACTGTGTGTCGTGTGGAGAGGTTAAGTTATAATAGTTAAGGTTGGATTACGTTAGGTTATGAGTACTGAAGATTATTTTGTTTCACAGTGAAGTATAGGATTTCTGTGGTAGGTGGAATTATTGTCTGTGATTAAAAGTAAGTGTGTGATCCTGCTAGGTGACTTAGTGTTGTTAGGTTAGGCTAGGTTGGATTAGATTAAGAGCATTGGAAGTAGAGTATAGATGAATTTATGTCTGGGATGAAGAGGGGGAGACAGGTGGTGTGTGGGCCTACTGGGCCTACTGGGTGGCTGGGTGTAGTGTTCCGAGGTCTCCGTGTTCAGCTCCTTAGGCTTCTGTTTGGGCCTCTGAGACGTGGGTGTTTAGTATGTGGGAACAATTACGCTAATACCCGTGTAATGGGCCCAGCCAGCTTGTAATAAGACCCCCCTACACTTGAGATACCCCTCGTGAAATATCTTGTAATGACGCTCCTATGGCATGCATTTATTCCCTCTCGTTAATCCCGGAGATGGAGAGATTACAAGCCTCCCTGTAACATGTACCTCCCTTCCCGTTGGTCTGTAATGAATATGTGTGCTTATGGACTCCTAAAAGTACATGACATATGGATAATCTAAGCACAGTACATCTATAAATGGCTCTCCTACAGTTGCTTGTAAGTACATTACATAAACTCTTGTACAGTACACGAGTATAGCTTAAAGTACGTAATGAATGAGTGTTCTTAAAGTCAAATGAAGTTACAGTACACCAGCGTAACTATAACACATTACATGAAATTACCCTAAAAAGCACAGTCTAGCACATACATAAACGTAACCTTTAAAAAATCAGTCTTAAAAAGTAGTTCCATAAAGCTTGTTACCATTGTAGGACAAAGCCTTATATCTACGTGTCCCAACACACTGATGTCAATTAGCTAAGCCTCTTTCTCTTCCTCCCTATCCCCGTGAAATCCGATTATGACGGAACCCCACTGATCACAATCTTCATGCTCCTTCTTCGTCAACCCTGGTCCTTCCCCGGGGTGTTCTTTGTCGCAGGATGTACGAGGTTGGTGGTAACGGGGGTGAGCGGGGTAGGATGAAGGACTTATCAGGGTTTTTCAGTGGCTGGGTAGCGACTCGGTTGAGATAAAGGAGCCACCCCGCCAGGCCACAACAAAGCCTGTGGTGGGTCGGGGTTGAGGTTTGTATTCGTGAGAGAGAGAGAGAGAGAGAGAGAGAGAGAGAGAGAGAGGTGAAGTTGAGGTGGAGAGTTTGTAGCGAGCCTCTTAATCCCGTCTATTTGTGGTAAGATATAGATCACCAGGTGCAGGGATTATGGCATGAAGTAAATGGGATGTTTCAGTTCTGTTAAAGGGCCTTTGACAGAAGAGGACATGGGTGGCTCTGTTGGTGGGGATGGAGGTGCAGGTTTTGTGGTGTCTCCTTTTATGCCTTGTGCTATGAACGAACTGGGGTGACGAAGGGCATGGGATGTGGTTGCAGGTCCTTTCCTTGCCCTTCCGTTCCTTTCCTTTCCTTTCGGTTACACGGGTATACGATTTCCATAAGGCTTGTATCTTTCACAGTTATTCACTATTGCTTGTTTGTTAAAGGTCAGTTACTGTATGACTCAGTGTGAAGGGACGAACAGAGAATCTAGTTCAGTGTTATCAGTGGATCATTTTTTCTTGGGTCTATCTTTCACTTTAACACTCAATCCAGTTTGGTAGTAATATCTAGTACCTATATGACTTAAGATAAAAGCACGTAAATGCCTAGTTGCTGTATTACATGGGAAGGCACGTCAGTGTTTAGCAGCTGCATGAGAAGGCACGTCAATGTATAGCAGCTGTATGAGAAGGCACGTAAATGTCTAGCAGCTGTATGAGATGGCACGTAAATGTCAACTAGTGTGACATAGATTAACGGCAAGAAGAGAGAGTCCAAAACACAACCCATGCCCAAGAATGTTTAGGAATACTAGGTCCTGTGAGGCTGGTCTGGACGCAATGGGGGAACGTGGAGGTGGGGTGGAGGTGGAGCATTAGTCGGGTGAGGGCAAGGCTGTATACACCACCCAGGAACCCCACTGTGAGGGTACTGCCACTCCACACACTGATGACCCTCCCTCACACAGTCACACAGATCCTTACCACCTGCACCAGCAACAGTACACAGGCGCGCTTTTCCACTCGAATGGATTTTATGCTGTTTTGTGTTTTAGCCAGCACGGTTCTCAGTTCTTATTTCCCCTTTGAGTGTTACTGTATTTACCATTTCTGTCTCAGTCATTCTTTATTTTAGAGTTATTTTTATCTTAGCTTTATCGTATTTCTCTGTCATTTATTTCGGCCTATTTCGTTTTTTTGTAATGCTGACCACGCTTTTCCAATCGTATTTCTCTGCTGCTGTCGCTTATCTTCTTGTTATGGAATCCAACTCTCTTTTACACTTATACACGTAATCTTTACGATTTACCTGGCCTGTCAGTTATTGTGGCTGGATTCTACTGTTCTTATTAAAACAATATTTCTTTCTCTCTGGTGCCACTTTTTCACTCTCGATTCTACTGCATTTAAAGATATTATTTTAAGTGGTAGCTATATCCAGCTTGTCACTGTTGTCTTTAATGCCGATATATTCTGAGGAACTTTATTTGATAAATTTAGGCAACTTGATTCTGTTGTCTTTAAAGCTGTATGATTCTGTGAGGGGTAGAGTGAGTGTAATTTTCAGTTCTAGTCTCTTGCCTTCAGAGCTAAATCACTGAAGCGTAGAGTGGTCGCAGATTACAATTCTTGTGGTAGGTGGTTCAGTAGCTATATGCAACTTGATATTCTTGTCTTTAAATCTCTATATTTTTCACTTTAGTTCTGTTCTGAATAAATCTTGCTGGACGTGAACTTTTTACAGTAATTAAGGCGATGAGTTTGTCTTTAAAGCTATAGATGTTCTTCAGCCATGTGTTGTCTTTAAAGCTGTGTGTATTCCAGTGATCTTGTCTTCCTTAAAGCTTATATGTTTTCCAGCTTGATCCTCTTCTCTCTAAAGGTATTCGATTCTGTTAGACGGAGACTGGTAGCATCCCTTCCGTTACAGATTAGGTGTGGACTGGTGGGGGTGGAGGAAGAAGGGAGACTGAGGGAGAGGAGGGGGAAGGAGTAGGGTAGAAGAGTTGAGGAAGGGCAGAGGAGGAGGGGAGGGGGCTGTGGTCGTGCCTGAACCTGCCCGTGGGATCTGTTGAAATGGTCTCCCTCTTTAACGACCCGCACCACAACAACGACGCACCACAAGACCTTGAGAGAGAGAGAGAGAGAGAGAGTAGGGGTAGTGGTGGATGCGGAGCCTGTTTCCTTGTTCACCTGATAAAGCAGTTAATAATAAAAACGAAGTCGAATATTAAGCACGTTTATAATTCTTTTATCTAGTCATTTATAGCTCAAAAGATAAAGAATTCAGTTATTAAAGCGAGTGGGACGCCAACTCATTTATCACTCACTTATCACTCACTTGTCACTCGTTCTTCACTCGATAAAGCACTCACTCATCAGGTAAACTGGGATATTAACCGGATCTGGAGTTCGATTGATAAAGCACTTCGTTATCTCCTCATTTATCGCTTACTGAATATATCTTTTAGTTATCAGAATGCAGTATGTATAAACCAAGATTAGACCCACGTTTCCTTGTCCAATATACCTCATTTAGCCATCAAATTATGTGGAATTTTAGACTATTATTGCTTTTGTTTTCAGGGTATGTGTAGAGAAACTGACAACTCTTGGTTCACACTTGATATGGCATTTAGTTATCAAATTAAGTGGATCATTAAACGTACACTTTATTATAGAGGATTTGAGCTGGACCCGACCCACTTATCACAGTCCACTTGATAATGCACTTAGTTATCAAATCAAGTGGAGCATTAAAGACTTATTGCTCACTGGATCAAGTTCTTCGTTATCAGATGATGTGAAGTGAGAAAACAAAGGCGCTTATTAGTTCTTATCTGATAGTGTCCACGAGTTTGATAGCACAGTTTTACTTATATAAAAAACTGAGATCGACAGAATATGTTTAAAGCTTCAAAGTGGTTATATTATCCTTTTCAGTCTAGTAGTCGTTCCTGAAGTGGTCGTGGTGACTTGGGGGTCGTGTAAGATGCAGCTGAGTTAAGTGAAGAGGTAGGTAGCTGGTCGTGACAGTATGAAGTGCGGTGTGAGGTGAAGCCAAGCCGTTGTGGTCGTAGTATGAAGGGGTCGTGGGTACTGGTGGTCGTGATGATGGGGGCTTTCGTCTTGGGTGCAGCTGGGTCGACGTGGGATGCAGCTAAGTCGTTGTTGTCGTCCTGTCGTACGAGGAGGTAGGTGCAGCTGGTCGTGGTAGCTTGAGCAGTCGTTTGAGACAGGTGAAGTCGTTGATGGAGACAGCTGGTCGTTTTTCGTTGCTTAGGGGTGTCGTAGAAGTCATGCAGCTGAGTCGTGTTGTTGTGGTAGGAGGTAGATGCAGCTGCCTTGACTGGAATATAATGGAAGGAGGAGCAGTTGCCGATGGTCACAGCTGGTCGTGGTGGCTTGGGATGACTTACAGGTGGTCGTAGGAGGTCTTGCAGCTGAGTCGTCTTGTCGTCCTGGCTTGATTGGGGCGTGGGTGAAGCGACGAGACGAGACGAGAGAGTGAGAGAGAGGGTGACTCCTGGCTCAGCTCCAAGACACCGGGACAGACTGGCACCTGAAGGAGAGTATGGAAGGTTAGACTCAGGTGAGAGAGAGAGAGAGAGGAGATTGTGGTGTGTGTGTGTGTGTGTGTGTGTGTGTGTGTGTGTGTGTGTGTGTGTGTGTGTGTGCTGGCCTCGCAGTCCTCGTACGAGACGTGAGTCTCGGGCAAGCACTTGACATGAATATACAAACTATACATAACAACTAGAAAGAGATTTATACTTCAGACGCGGCTACTTGGATTAGAGTCTGATGTGAATAGATATATATAAAGTTAAGGATTTATATTGAATGTGAGGATGGGATAGCAATGGTAATATAACTTAGGATTTGGGTAGACATAAGTATTAGCCTATAAGTAAGGAATCAAGAGAAATAGGAGGTAACGAGAGGTAAAGAAATATATTAGGTAAAGGGATTGTACTTGGTGTGAGAGAGGGATATAAAAAGAAATTATCTATCTATCTATCTATAGCCAGACGCCATAATCCAATAATGGGTGGCTGTTTGTCTGTGAGGTAGTTGTTTTACGGGGAGGGGCACTAACCCTCCACCAACCCACTTGTTGACACGTAAGGAACACGTATGGTTTGGTTATATGGTTACCACCCAGCGTTGTAAATGGTTTCCTGACTTACAGGAAACCATTAGGCTTGTCACTCAATGTCAAGGCACCTGAAAAGAAAAAAAAAAGTAATGAAAAGCTATAGGAAAGATGGGAGAAATAGGAAGAGAGGAGGACAGACACAGAAAAAATGATAAAGGTGAAGGAAGAAGTAGGCAGCACTACATCAAGTGAGTGGATGATAGTCGCCACCAAAAAGAAACTCAAAATGAATAATAAGCCAGCAATTTTGGGCACAAAGGTAGTGGCTATAGGAAAAAATAATGAAAGATTATGGTGTTTATCGTAAATTTGAGAACAGAATGTTGGTGGGAGTGAAGCTTAGATACGACTAGAAATTAAGTATAATATGGAAGGCTGGGCACATAGGTGGTGCTGCAGGTGTGGAAATATAAGAGGGAAGGAGGTTATATTAAAGGTGTGGGTGAGGTGGCGATGGTACCATGAATTGGAATTGAAGTATATGTAAGAAATAAGAGACGTAGAGGATCAGTAGGGATTTATACTGAGAGAGAGAGAGAGAGAGAGAGAGAGAGAGAGAGAGAGAGAGAGGGAGACGGGCGAGGGGGGACAGTCTTTCTCGAGTAAAGTCCCTCGAAAATAAACAGGGTCGTACATTAAAGATTTTATAATACTAGACGGATTAAAACAGGGTGTAATTCATCACCATCATCATCATTGTCACAGCTATCATCATTTTCATCAAAATAATAATAATGCTACAGTAATAATAGTAATAGTAGTAGTGATTAGAAAAAATAACAATCATCATCATCATCATCTTCAACATCATCAGTATAATAATAATAATAATAGTAGTAGTAGTAGTAGTAGTAATAGTCATGGGGTGATTAGTAAAAATAAATTTATCATCATCATCATCATCATCATCATCATCATCCCAGCCAAGGGAAGGAGTAAGGCGGGATCCAGAATAATAAAAGGGTAAGTACAATACCAGACACATACCATCAGCCAACCTGCTGAGAGAGAGAGAGAGAGAGAGAGAGAGAGAGAGAGCACGTCTTTATCTTCTTCTTGCTTTCTCAGTCGATTTTATTTTTCTTGGGGAGGGCCTCTTTTTTTCCACAGACATCTTAG
>NC_137049.1:1617550-1642550 GCF_032717465.1 Coenobita brevimanus
AGACGATGAATGGGAGAGGCTGGCCCATTCATGAGAGAGAGAGAGGGGGGGGGGGTTCTTCATGGTTCAGTAAATTTGTGTGTTGTTTCTCTCTCATTTTGCTTCCTGTATTATTCTTTTTTTCCTCTACATTTTTTATCCTTTACCAATGCATGGTTAAATTAAATCACACACACACACACACACACACACACACACACACACACACACACACACACACACACACACACACACACACACACACACACACACGTATACATAAAACCATCTTTTATTCATTTGTCCTTCCCTGTTCTTATCTTTTCCTCCCTTCCTTAGTTGTCATCCTGGTCTCTCTCTCTCTCTCTCTCTCTCTCTCTCTCTCTCTCTCTCACCCAGCCTTCCCTCCCCCATGAGCCTCTCTCCCACTCCCACGTATGTGCTTTAGGCTCACCTTGAACCATCCACTCAGGTGATGGGGCACGTTTAGCTGAAATGTGGGGTAGCATAGATGTTTTCCCAGTGGTGTTGCTGTGCTGGTATGGCTGGTGTAGGTGGTGTGGTTAGAATATTTGGTGTTGATAATAAATGGTGTTGGTATGTGGTGTGTAGAGGTAAGCTGCAAAAGGACGAAAATCTGCCAGCTAAAGGAGGCGACCTGTGGTACTGGTATTATTGGTATAATGGTGTGGTGTTGCTAAAATATTCTCTTTTGATGGTGTTAGTGTTGGTGTTAATTCCTCTTGTGCCCCTGTGGTGTAGTGAATACTTGTTGGTGTTCATACAAGTGGTGTGGTATTATGGTGTTATGATACTGTTACTGCTGCTGTTTGTCCTGGTATTAATGGAGGCCAAGTTTTAGTGCCATAAGATGCTTCGTAACACATTTAATATAGTGATTTATTCTGATTTTTTTTCCCTCTTGGGCGTTATTTAGGAAAACAATTTCGAGACTTAAGAAAAATAAAATAAATGGTATGGAGGACAATATCAGGGTTTAAAAGACGTGATAAATCGCTTGTTAAAAGATGCTACGGACCCTCCTGTATCATTGAGAAAATTAGCCTTTGTATTGATGAGAGAGAGAGAGAGAGAGAGAGAGAGAGAGACACACACACACACACACACACACACACACACACACACACACACACACACACACACACACACACACACACACACACACACACACACACACAGAGGGCGCCTTGTCGAGTGATTGTGATAGCCTAATGTTGTTGCTTAGGTTAGAGTTACTGTTGAATTTGTGTAAAAGTTTGTGACGTTGGTGTGTGGTGTATATGTGGTGTGTGATGGTAAGTGGTATGAGTGTGGTGTGTGGTGGTGAATGGTGTTAGTGTGGTGTAGGATGCTGAAGTAACTTAATAAGAATTTTGTGATACTGGTGAAGGGTGTGTGATGTTGTGTGGTGTTGTGGGTGTTTTGATTGTGGAGTAGATATGGTGTGTGATGCTGGTGGTGTTGTTATGTATGTTGCTGGTGTGAAAATGGTGTATAATATTGAATATTGTTGAAGGGTGTGTGATGTGGTGTGTGGTGTGAAATGGTGTATTGTGTTGGTGTATGATGATGGTGTTGGTGTATATTATTGGTATGTAGTTTGGTGTAAAAATGGTGTATGATTGTGTGGTGGTGTGTGGTGGGTGTGGCTGGAGAGTGGTGTAAGTGTGGCGTGTTCCTGGTTTGGTGTGGGAAGGTCGGGGGTGGCTGAGATGGTGGCAGTGCTGTACAGTCGCGTCCGCATATAAGTACCCCAGGGGTTGGCGTGTTGGAGGTAGATGTGGCACCACTGTGTTTGTTTACATTTCAGTACCACGGGTGGCGTGTTGGGGTAGATGTGGCACCACTGTGTTTGTTGACATTTCACTTTTACTGAGAGAGAGGAGCTTCATTTTAAATCTAACGATGGTGCAACAATCTGAATAATTGAAATGGTAAACTAAATTTTACGTAACGTCTTTGCCTGCAATCCATGCTTGCTGTGATGGCGCTGTAGTGGATGTACTGTGACAGGAGCTTGGATGTTCAGGGCTAAGTCTTGTTTTCTTCAAGTTTTATTGAGTTCCACTTAATAAGCTCCAACCACATCAAGGGGAGAGAGGGCATTTCAGCAGCTGTTGGCTCATATTTCAACACACGGAACATTTTCTCTATATTAAGGCATGCTTTGTTAAGAACGTGTCTAGCATGCCTGACAGAGTCCATTAATTTACTGTGATGAGAAGATGGGCTAATTGCTGATTCATGATTAATAAATTGTCTGTGTTATCCATTAGGCCATTATTCCGTGTTCACATTATCTATCTATAGCCCGACGCCCTAATCCCGAAAAGGGTGGCCGCAGACAAAACGCCTCCAAGTCGCACTGTCACCCACCATTTGACTGCCCTCTGCCAAACTCACTCCCCCCTCCCTCATATACCTCTCAACTCCATCCCTCCACCTCATCCTCGGTCTACCTCTCCCTCTCCCTCCCTCCACCTCACCTACATACACCCTCTTAGTCAGTCTTTCATTCTCCATTCTCTCCACATGTCCAAACCACCTCATTGTATTTCTCCTAATCTTCTCAACCACATCCACATCCAGCCCACAACGTTCCTTCACTTCTTCATTCGTCAACCTGTCCCTCCATGTCACTCCACATGCTCCTTTCAGGTAACTCATTTCCACTGCTCTCACTCTTGACTTGTTCCCCTCTTGGAAGGTCCATGCCTCGCTTCCATACGTCAGGGTAGGGATCACAGTACTCTCATGCAGTGACTTCTTAACTTCCATACTCACCTCCCTATTTCTCATCACTGCTTTCAGTGAAACAACAACCCTCCTTCCCAGCTGTACCCTTTCAAGCACTTCATCCCCAACAGTTCCACATTATGCTGCTGCAAGTTATTAAAAGCCTCCCACTGTAGGGTAGACCGATTTGGCTGTCTCCAACATGAATGGCTTTTGAGTAAACATGATAATTTAGTGCATGCAATGGCAGTGATAATTGGGCTTTGTGCATCATCAGAGTGGGATTGATGTTAAAATGAATAACGATATTATTTCCCTTATCTCAGGCGTCATAACTAAAATCTCTCTTCTGACTTACGCTTGGCCACTGCGTTAATTGAGCGTAGTTACTGAATTTGAATTATAAATACTTTTGTGCCCCACAGCCAGGGATCATGGTTCATATATTGTTGGATTGGGAATGGTTAAATATATTTCTGGGTAAGATTCATATAATTCAAGCGAAAAACACTTTATTCCTCAGTTTGGAAGTGAATGCGTACACACACACACACACACACACACACACACACACACACACACGCACACGCACACACACACAGACACACACACACAGACACACACACACACACACACACACACACACACACACACACACACACACACACACACACACACACACACACGAGCGTGAAGGAGCAAAGGAAACTCAGCCTTCAGCATCCATATCGTACCCAACTCCACAAACACCTACCTCAGCGCTGTCACTGTACGCACGGGTTACTGGCAGTGACGTAATACATGTTTAATATACCAATCATATTCTCTCTCTCTCTCTCTCTCTCTCTCTGTCTCAGCCTTCCCTCCCCTGTTAGCCTGTCTCCACTTCCACGTCTGTGTACGTATGTCGTATGATTCAAAGGGTATCATGATCAAGGCAATTATAATAAGGTTTCTGCAGGTTAGTAGTCATGCAGTATAAACGAATGTACAGGTGCCACATCAGCCTTCAAAAAACTACACCCCTCGTATTAAGAAGTGAACGTGATGGAGTAATTGTGGTGTAGTGTGGTGTGTTAGTGTGTGATGCGAGTGTGGCGTGTTGTGTTTGTGGGTGGTGTAGTGTAATATGAATTAAGTGGTGTTACTGTATCGGGGAATGGTATATATGAGTGTGTAGTGGTGGCTGGTGTGGAGTGTGAAAGCAATATGTAGTATAACTGTGATGTGTAGATGTGCTGAGTAGTACAAATGAAGCACCGACGATGTGGTGTGTGCTATGTTGATGTAGTGACTGATAAATGTAATGGTGTGGTGAGTGGTGTTATTATGGCTGTAAGTGTGGTTTTAGTATGGTGCTAATATGTTCTTGGTAGAGTGGTGTAACTAGTGCTTCACTCATTAATCCACGTACTGTAGCATTGACTTCACTGAGAAGTGAGATCAACGCGTTTTGCAGCATCGGCCTTACTGAGTTTCAGATCAGTACTCACTGCAGCATTAGCCTTACTGAGTACCCGACCATTACTTATGCCCACTGCATCACGTACTTCACTGAGCACCGAATCACTAATCGAGGCAGGATTGATCTCCATGAGTCCCAATCGCTTACTGCAGAATCAACTTCACTGAGCACCAGATCACTACTCACTGCAGCATTAATCTCACTGAACATTTCATCATTTCCTGCAGCACTAACTTCACTGAGGCCCAAATCGACACGAAGGCCTACTTCATAATTGACTTTACTGTGCACCAGATCACAACTCACTGCAGCATCGAATTCACTTAGTATTAGATCACTACTTATTGCTGCATTGAATTCAGTGGGTTTTTAGATCACTACTTATTGCAGCCTTCACATCACTGATCGCCAAGTGGCCCTGACACTTAGAACATAATGACTGACACTGTTGAGGGCAGGACTGTAGTAACAGTAGTAGTAGCGGTAGTAGGAGTGGGAGCAGTAGTAGTAGATGTAAAACTAGCAGCGTTGGATGGCACACACATGACTGCTGGTGGTGTAGCAGGCATCGGGTAACCTATACACAAACACACTGCCCCACGTACACACACCTAAACACACTGCCCCACGTACACTGTGTCAGGCAGATAGGCATAAAACCACTGCAGATCTTTGAATATTAACATCTTCAATCCGCTTATGTATTTCTGGTTAGATTCTTCGTATTGGTGAGTGATTTTATTATGCCTAGAAGAATCTTTTGACATGGATGAGCTTGATACAGCCAGTATTAACCCCCACAGCACGACGGCCCTACACCAAGGCGCGTAAAATTATCTGGGAGTATTGAGATTGTAAGAACACATCACAGAGTTATATGGGTTAATCTACACCACGACAATCAAGTTTATTCACCCTTATCACTCCTACGACCCTCAGAAAATACCTAAGAGATACATAGCTCCTTGCCTGTACCTTCTTTGCTTCACGTACTCTATAAAGCAAATAGGAATCCATGACAAGCACTCTCCAAGGCTTCTTCTAACTCTAAATCAGGCATCCCGTTCATTACCACACCCACGCATCCCAGAAACTTCCATACAAGCCTTCAGGAGTGTGACAATTTCCCTTCACGCCTTCAAGTACTCAGATAAACAGGCATCCAGGACCTTAGCTTGACATCTTAACCTACATCACCGTATCACACCCACACTTACACCTACAGCGACAGTCCTTGGAAAATCGCTTACGTTGGTAGAGAAGGCCATAATACGTCACTCCTTCACGCACCCCAAAAACACAGTTATTATCACCTCTACATTTTACCACACCGACAAGCCTCCAAACCCACAATACATGTTAAAGGAGTCTACAGCTCTATCTTCACTCCCTCGCGCACTAAATAGTCGCTGGAGATCACAATTGTCACACGTCCACTTACACCCACATCTCACAGCAAACTCTACGGGATTTGTTAGCCAATGTTACTATGAAGCTCCCTGGACCCGGAGCCCATACCCGCCCGCGATGAAGGCGCAGGCCACACTGATCCCCTTGCTCACCTGTTGCCCCTACACCTCCGCACACACACACACACACACACACACACACACACACACACACACACACACACACACACACACACACACACACACACACACACACACACACACACACACCTATTCCCGTGGCACTCAAATCATATTCCCTCCCACGCAAATGCCTCTACTTTACTCACTTTTACGCACATACAGACTTGGATTTAACTACACACACACACACACACACTCCATCACCTTTCGCCTGTTTAAAAATCCACTAGCAAAAAACCAGTCCAAAAATCAACAAACCCCTTATTATTACCCATGTCATTTTTGAACCTCAGACTCCAGTTGGTGCAAGGAAAGTTTAATCTGCATTTTTTTGGCTTATGGGTAAGAAACAGCCACCGAAATTAACGCCCCGTCAAATTTGGATAAGGACATGTGGATGAGGACGAGGGTATGTAGTGTATGAGGACTGGGCACTCTTAGCTCAGTCTGTCAGTCATCCCCCAGCCTTCGTAAAGGAAGGATGTGCGCCGCTCCTAGGATCGCACTGAGTGGCATGAGAGGCCTCGTAACGTATCATTTTTAGCGATTTATTGTAAACACCCAATGGTCCACATGCACGATATTAATGCAAAAAGCGTTGTTTTTGAAAAGATACATTCAGCATGCAGGAGACTCTAACGGGCACGATAGAAAGTATTTTGCTAAGGAAGAAGCACAACATATTCTCCAATGCCAGATGCTGTACACTAAGGCTGTTTCAGCGATATTCCGTTTAGCATAGAAGACACAGTACTTTGGAGAGAGAGAGAGAGAGAGAGAGAGAGAGAGAGAGAGAGAGAGAGAGATCGCTTAAACATCGACATAATTTGCATCAGTAACACAAGAGAGGCTGTTGACGTGTAATATACAGAATAAATCGCTAAGGATAAAGTGTTACGGACCCTCCAAAGTCACATACCACGCGACCCTGAGCTTCCCAGACTTACGCTCATTTCTCCATCCTAACTAAGATTGGTAGGGACGTGGGGGTGGGTGGAGAGGGGCGGTAATTCCCAGGCTCCTCCCCTTGTTCAGCATACAGTGAAAATCTTTTAGTTTTTCACCTTAACTTGGCCTTGAATTTCGTCCATTTGTAGCATGTTTCACGTAGCCCAGTGGCAGAAAAAAAGAGTGTTACGGCTCTACACCATTTCCATAGCACTTCTTCGTGACTAGCATGGTACTCTAATCTTTTCACCTCAGCATTCAAGATGGGGAGATGGAATTTAGGCCAAGTTAGAGTAAACAGAGTATAGCTAAATGTATTTCGCGTAGTTCAGTGGCAGTAAAAGACTGCTACGGCTCTACACCGTTTCCGTAGCACTTCTTTGTGACTAGCATGCTATTCTAGGGTTAATCTACAGCTACAACTCAGCATTCAAGATGGGGAGATGGCAGTTCAGTGACGGAAAAAAATAATGCTACGGCTTTACACCTTTTCCATAGCACTTCTTCGTGACTAGCATGGTATTTAAGTGTTAATCTACAGTTACAACTCAGCATTCAAGAGGGAGAGATGGCAATTCAAGCCAAGTTAGAGTAAGTAGAGTATAGTTAAGACAGAAAATTGATCGTAAGTTTATTTTTGATCTTCCATCTTCAGATATTGATGATAAAAGAACGTAGTTGTTTTGTTTCCTTTCCAGCCTAGTCGATGGCCAGTTGTGATTAGGGTATAAATTTGACTAGTAACCAAGGAGACTCATTCGAATCTCATGCAGCCAGAGCTTAGTATTCAAGTCGTGAGAGTGGATCAGTCCCGTCGATGAGAAAAAAATAAATATAAAAAAAAGCTATAGAAGGCTGCCATGATGAGCTTCCCTGATTCTTGCGCAGTCAGAGGCAGATGTTAGCCTACTGTTCCATCAGATCTACTTCTCCCTTAGGGCTGTCACTTTCCTCCCTGACGCATTATATCAAAGAGAATCATATCTGGGCCGGGAAACAGACGAAGAATTATATATAGACAGAGAAACATACCAAGTTCCGTATTCTCGTAGGTCAAGGAGGCTCCCTAACATCTAAGATATTTATTTTGCTTAATACATGTGAGTGAGGTGGAGGGGGGGAGAGGGAGAGGGGAGGGGGAGACCAAGGATGAGATGGAGGGATGGAGTGGAAAGGTATATGAGAGAGGGAGCTGTGAGCTGGGAGCAGGGGAGTACGGGGGACAGGGCGACATGGAGGCGTTTTTTTTGTGGCCACCTGTCACGGGGTTTTTATAATATCACGGTAATTTTGAAATAAATGCTTAAATGTTATTTAAATTGATAATAATATTCAATAATATTGAAGAGCAGAGACAATGATTGTCTTGCTACATCAAGCAACGATTACTTTACTCTGACTTGCTAAGATTCTCTAAGAACGAGAATTTATAAACTTTCTCAACAGTACACAGCAGAGACTAATTACTCACAATTGCTGAATTACTGTACTGTTAGCCTCTGGAGAAAGTTACATCACCCCTGACAATAAATAACTAATACCAATAATAATAACATCAGGTTCTTGCTGATGCATTAACTCCTGGCACAACGGATTTTAAGTTAATACAACAAGACTGGTCTAAGTACCAGTTATGAAAGCAAACGTTTATGCAAGCTAGGAGCTGTATGGAAAATAAGCTTAATTATGGAGAAATGAAACAAGAGTTTACTTTACATTAAGCTCAAGGAAAAGAACTGTTAAATTTATTAATTACAAAAATAAATTTAACGTTACATTTCAAATCAAATCAATGAGACGCACTCACTCACTCGCACAAAAGCTAAATACTTACGCCTAGGAAAAACACCTTAATTAAACTCTTAAACTAGGATTACAAAAAGGAAATACCGGTCGATGAATGCTATGTATCACCCGAGGTGGGAGGACTGGATTAACTGTCTCAGTGGAGCTTGGGTGCTAGCGACCTCTCACACTTCTTGGAGCACAGGACCTTCCTCCGTCACAACAAACACTCGACTGAGTAAGTCGTGGGAACAAAAGCGGAGCACTAGGCCGCATTTTTAACGGTCAAGTGCAAGCAGGGGCGAACAATAAAGAAAACAATAGTATCGCTCAGTACAGCACTTAGTGACGTGCATTAAATCGGTCACTCTTGAAAACAGTGACGAATGTTTTGAAAAGTGTACCCCGAAATGGAGGGAGAAACGGTTAGCTGAGTGATACGCAGTGAGTTTTCCACTAATAGTTCGTGGCTTCTCACAAAAGGGAAATGTCGCGGATTGATTCGTGACATTACGCCCTTACAAAGTTAAATTTTTTCCTTATGGGAAAAAATTTGTGGATATATATATATATATATATATATATATATATATATATGTACACATCCTAAGTCATTCGCACAAGATTCACACTGTGGTGTGTGTGCTATCCTGCTACAGGAGAAAGTCGCAGTCGCCAGTGAGCGAAAAAACCTCGTATTTACGTTAATAGAAGCAAGCTTGAGGGAAAAACTCCTTGACAACGGTGAAAATCCTGTACTCAGGTCAAACTGAGCGAAAATTCGCTACATTTACACTGACAACTAATTGTTGTGTAGCGTGGTGTATGTAATACATGGTGTAGGTGTGACAGTTGTAGTGTAACTGTACCTACGTGTAAAATGACATAGTAAATAATAACATGGCGACGACGAAGGCAGAGGAGAAGAGGCGGCAGCGTGCGGCAGACGATCAGCTGGTCCGCACAGCAAAACTGCTACACCCATTGCTGAACCTGCAAAACCAATTAAGGTGGAGCATCAAAAGTGTCAATGAGACAAAATTTTATCATGTTACAATTACTCTCTCTGCCTAGCAGTCAGTGCTACGACGTACATTCGAGGTCGCCATTAATTTTAGCACACGATTAGTGTCGGCAAGTTGAGAATCCTTGTGCAAACTCGGGTCTTCCATAGCCTCAAACTGCACACGGGTCCTCAACCTGTGCCTTAACCTACAGTACTTATATTAATATCGGGGAGCTGAGAATCCTTGTGCAAACTCGGGTCTTCCATAGCCTCAAGTCGCCTCTGCGGAGTTCTCACCCCCCCCTTAACCTACAGTACTTTACTTATATTAGTACCGGGAAGCTGAGAATCCTTGTGCAAACTTGGGTCTTCCATAGCCTCAAGTCGCCTCTGCGGAGTTCTCTCTCAAACTTCCCCCTTAACCTACAATACAATATTAGTATCGGGAAGCTGAGAATCCTTGTGCAAACTTGGGTCTTCCATAGCCTCAAGTCGCCTCTGCGGAGTTCTCTCTCGAACTTCCCCCTTAACCTACAGTACATATATTAGTACCGGGAAGCTGAGAATCCTTGTGCAAACTCGGGTCTTCCATAGCCTCGAGTCGCCTCTCAACTTCCCCCTTAACCTACAGTACATAATATGTATGTACAGGCCCTGGACATAATGTGTCCTGTGGGGCCAATGGGCGAGACGTCAGGTCTGCACCCACTTCACCACTACCCTGTCTCTCAACTGACTCAGAGATTACAGGTGTAGTTACAAATGGCACTGGAAGGGCATGTCCCTGATTAGTGGTGATACTTTGGCACACACTGCAAGAACGGACAAAACTATCTATGTCCCGTCCCATCCCTGGCCAGAAAAAGTCAGTTCGGATACGGCCCTGGGTCTTCCTTTTCCCCATGTGACCTCCTGAGACTGAACAATGACCCCATTGTAACACTGCTAGGCGGTACTTGGCGGGAACGACAAACTGCAGTCGAACCTCGCCCTCGGGTGTTCGTGACTCACGGTAGAGCCGTCCTTGTTTACGAAGGAACTTGGCTCAACCTCCCCGTGAATACTTAATCACTAGACCCTTTTGTTTGTTCCGCACGGCAGCAAGTGTCGGGTCAGAATGTTGTTCTTGTACAAGTTGACTACACATCAGATCTTGCGGCGATTCAATGATCACTGGGGTGACACAGTCTGGAGCCTCAGTCATGGCTCGTGTTACCGCAGCAGCCGAAGTCTGAGTAGCGTCATCAGAGCAACTATCCTTGACTCCATTAATATTGCCTACTATTAAGTCAAATAGAGGCTCTGGCATGACAACTGCAAGTGTCGTACCAGTATAAAATGGAGATGCCACCTGGATACATGCCTCAGGGAACAATCTCACTGATCCATCAATAAGCTTTGCATGGATCTGTCGACCTGTATACTGCTCAGGCCGAACTAAACTCTGCTTAACAGAGCAACCTGAGGAACCATTGTCTCTCAGGACCTTCACAGGAATGCCTCCCACAAACCCTGGCTGAACAAGGAAGGTACTGTCACCTGTGGGAGGGCCTGTGGAGGAAGCAGCTAGCCACTCATGAGGCTGCTGAATTGATGTGGCAAACATTGTGCCTTGAGGAGAAGATGGAACATTGGCCATCTGTGGAGGGGGGTTCACTGTCACTGTGGGACTAGTGAACTGTGGGGAAGTACCCACACTGGTAGGGACGTGACCACCGTGCTGCTGCTGAGGAATGAAGGCTGCATTTGCTTCCTGCCTCTTTTGAGCTGGTGGTGAAAAAGTTTGTCCCGACGGTCGGTTGCGTGGCTGATACTGCTGCTGGTTAGGGTACTTGTTGTACCTCTTCCACTCAGGTTTCTGAGTGTTTTGCCCCTGGTCCTTCCACTGCGGTTTTGGACCTTGGCCATTATTCTGAGAATGGCCTTGTTGCTGGGGTTCAGTCTGAGACGGCTTCCCAGACTTATCAGCTTTTCTGTTCCAGGTGTTTTGCTTACGAGCTTGATACCCGTATGCAGTAAAGAATGCGTCAGCCTTCTCTGCCATTTGGCTGGCATCTTTCACCTGGCAGATCTTAAGCTGTGCTATGAGCTCAGCAGGCCACGACCTCTCTAGCTGTGTACGCAGCATAAGGTCAATTATCCCCTCACGCGTGGAAGGAGTTTCATCTTTCTCCATCCACTCATTTAAGTAAGCTGTGAGACGATCAAGGAACTGAACAGCTGTCTCCTTGTCTTGGAGACGAGCTCGCATGAACTGAACTTTGGCGTCGTCTACTGTGAGACCATACGCCTTAATGAGTGCAGCTTTCATCATCTCATATGTGAGATTGTCTCCACGAATTCTGTGGAGAATATCGAGGGCAGGGCCCTCAAATAGGCTAAGAAACTGAAGCCGCTTAGCTGCCTCATCCAGTTGATACATGTCTGCCATGTCCTCAAAACGAGCTATATACGGCTCAATTCGCTCGCCTTCCTTGTATGAAGGAAGCTTGATGCGTGGGGTCGCCAGGACATGTGCAGGGAGAACGCTTGTGGAGCTTGGACCAACTGCACCAGACGTGTCTGAAGCCAAGGAATCTCGCTTGAGCTTCAGCACTTCAAGTTCATGTTCTCGTTCTTTGTCTCGTTGTTCACGCTCGTATTCGCGCTGTTCTCGCTCGAGTTCGCGCTGTTCTCGCTCTTTTTCTAACTCGAGCTCGCGTTGTTTCTGCTCGTGTTCGCGCTGTTCTCGCTCTTTTTCTAACTCGAGCTCGCGTTGTTTCTGCTCGTATTCGCGCTGTTCTCGCTCATACTCGTGCTGAATCTTACGCTCTTCACGGGCATCATTCTCGCGCTGCTGCTCCTGATTATGCCGTGAGAGTATATACTCTTTAATTTCGGTTGGGTCCGAAAGACCCATATCTTTGGCTTCCTGTAAAAATATGGTGGTAGCCATAGCGCTAATTTATTAAGCAAACCGAAACTGAGTACTGACTGCTTCGCAAACGAATGCTAATAAACACAAGTAAAGAATACAGACACAAGCTAGTGGTGACCAGTCTTATCTAGTTAACTGGCAAAGAATAAATAAAAAATGTAAATGACTGGGAAGACTCACTAATAAACACAATGGGTACGCCGACTTCCCAGGAGCGAATAAAATCGTCTGGCGTTACCAAGAATAAACTAGAGTTAAGTACTCTATTGATTAATAAAGCAAAAACTCACTTGCTAAATTAACGGTAACCACCAGTAAACTTGTGCCTATAAACTTTAATAATAAATACCTAAATATGAATGAGTGAGCACTATCTCGTGAATAGCTTTAGAGCTAGGAGTTAATATCCTGGAATGAGGTCGCCAATTGTCACGGGGTTTTTATAATATCACGGTAATTTTGAAATAAATGCTTAAATGTTATTTAAATTGATAATAATATTCAGTAATATTGAAGAGCAGAAACAATGATTGTCTTGCTACATCAAGCAACGATTACTTTACGCTGACTTGCTAAGATTCTCTAAGAACGAGAATTTATAAACTTTCTCAACAGTACACAGCAGAGACTAATTACTCACAATTGCTGAATTACTGTACTGTTAGCCTCTGGAGAAAGTTACATCACCCCTGACAATAAATAACTAATACTAATAATAATAACATCAGGTTCTTGCTGATGCATTAACTCCTGGCACAACGGATTTTAAGTTAATACAACAAGACTGGTCTAAGTACCAGTTATGAAAGCAAACGTTTATGCAAGCTAGGAGCTGTATGGAAAATAAGCTTAATTATGGAGAAATGAAACAAGAGTTTACTTTACATTAAGCTCAAGGAAAAGAACTGTTAAATTTATTAATTACAAAAATAAATTTAACGTTACATTTCAAATCAAATCAATGAGACGCACTCACTCACTCGCACAAAAGCTAAATACTTACGCCTAGGAAAAACACCTTAATTAAACTCTTAAACTAGGATTACAAAAAGGAAATACCGGTCGATGAATGCTATGTATCACCCGAGGTGGGAGGACTGGATTAACTGTCTCAGTGGAGCTTGGGTGCTAGCGACCTCTCACACTTCTTGGAGCACAGGACCTTCCTCCGTCACAACAAACACTCGACTGAGTAAGTCGTGGGAACAAAAGCGGAGCACTAGGCCGCATTTTTAACGGTCAAGTGCAAGCAGGGGCGAACAATAAAGAAAACAATAGTATCGCTCAGTACAGCACTTAGTGACGTGCATTAAATCGGTCACTCTTGAAAACAGTGACGAATGTTTTGAAAAGTGTACCCCGAAATGGAGGGAGAAACGGTTAGCTGAGCGATACGCAGTGAGTTTTCCACTAATAGTTCGTGGCTTCTCACAAAAGGGAAATGTCGCGGATTGATTCGTGACACCACCCCTTACGGGATTAAGGCGTCTGGCAATAGATAGATAGATAGATAGACACCTTACTGTCCTCTTCTGTCACTTAAATCATTGAAATATCGCCAGGCTCTTCATAGATAACTTGCGAAAGGATATTAACCAGCCGTATCAAAAATAAGTCGCTTAGGAAAAGGTGCTACAGACTTCCCTTTTCCCTTACTTCCTTCTTTTCTTCCTTGTTTTCTTTCTTTCTTCTTTCCTCCTGCCCTCCTTCTTTTCTTTCCTCCTTCCTTTCTTCCTTCCTTGTTTCTTCTTTCCTTCTTCCTTCCTTCATTCCTTGTTTTTCTTTCTTTTCATCCTTCCCTCCTTCCTTCCTTCCGTCCTTCCTTGTTTTTTTTCCTTCCCTCCCTCCCTTCCTTCTTCTTTCCTCCCTTCCTTCCTTCCCTCTTTCGTTCATGCATTCCTTCCTTCCTTTCTTCCTTCCTTCCTTCCTTTGTTTTCTTTCTTCCTTCCTTCCTTCCTTCAAGAGCCAGTATTTTTCTTTTATCAATCCATTCCATCCTTCGACAAGCAATTTTATTTATATTACGAAGAGACCCGCACTGAAGGGGTTTGTAGCAGTCTATATTAACGGTACTTTTCCTCTCTCTCTCTCTCTCTCTCTCTCTCTCTCTCTCTCATCCACCCACCCCCTCCTTATGGGCAAGAAAAACGCCAGCTACTCAAGGCTCAGTATGGAGGCGCCTTATTTGGTGGATCCCTTGGTGTTTTGGTCAGGGCATGAAGGTCGCCTCACTGCTGAAGGGAGGAGGAGGAAGCACTGGAAGGAAGGGCTGGAGTCTCTCGAAGGGGGGGTTTCTTCCTTTGTCGAGGAGGAGGAGGAGGAGGAACAGGGAGAGAGAGAGGAAGAAAGAGGGGTAAAGCAGAAGGAAGAGAGGAGAAAGAGGAGAATGACAGATCCCTTTGAGTTTTCGTCAGGCCCTGCCATCTTAACTCCTTATTAAAGAAAGGAGGAGGCAGTAGTGGAAGAAAGGATTGGATTCTATTGAGAGGGAGTTTGATCCTAGCCGAGGCAGATGATGAAGTACGCGACTGAGATGAACTAGGTAAAATGATGATGATGATGATGATGGCGGTTATGGTGGTGATGATGGTGATGATGATGATGGCGATGATAATGATGATGGAATTAGTGTTGGTGAAGATAATGATGATGATCGAAGAGTGGTGATGATGATTGTGATGATGATGATGAAGATATAAATTGGTCATCATCCTTTAGGCTCATTTTCCCATCATTACTGCCATTTCTAGACCCTTATTGACATTGCTTGAGAGTAACTTTTGAACTAGGCAGCTTAGAAATTATCTCCAGTAATTCCTTCACTACGTCAGGGCTATTTCTTTAAGCTGTACAATTACGCTAGAAATAACAAGGACAATGGCCAAGCTATGGAAGGGTTTTAGTTAGAAATAAGTGGAACATGCGTCCTCGGGGTGAGCGGGTTATTTCTGGTCTCACAAGATGGCGTGGAGGGGTAGCGAGTGACTTGGGGTGGTGTGGTGTGGCGTGGAGTGATGGTGGTGTGAGTGGAGTGGAGTGGTGGTGACGCGAGTGGAGTGGTGGTGGTGTGATGTGAGAGGTGTGGTGGTGGTGTGATGTGAGTGGTGTGGTGGTGGTGTGATGTGAGTGGTGTGGTGCTGGTATGAGGTGGCTGGCAGTGGTGTGATGAGTGGAGTGGTGGATCAGTGTTGTAACTTAACAGTACACTGAGACGTCAGCACAAACAACCAAGATAGAGTCATACCCATACAAACATCTCTACTACACCTCCAAGTTTTACCTCACTGCTAGAGTAACCTTTTGGAGCATTGAACGTCACTTGGGTCTGTTTTTCTGGCCACTGACAAGCAGCTCTATTCATCTACAGAAAACACTTGTCCTTTAAAGTGTTTACGCTAATATTTACAACCCAAGTAGAGGGAAGTGTCAGGTGAAATACATTGAGGTGGTTTGGCCATGTGGAGAGGATGGAGAGAGACCAACGAGGAGAGTGTATGTTAGTGAGGTGAAAGGGTGGGGGAGGGAGGGGGAGACCGAGGATGAGATGGACGAATGGAGTGGAGAGACATACGAGAGAGGGGGGTGTAAGTTAGGGGGAGGGCAGCGAAACGGTAGGGGAAAGGGCGACGTGGAGGTGATTTGTTTGTGGTCACCTCTTACGGGATTAAGGCTTCTGGCTATAGATAGATAGATAGACAGATATATAGATAGATAAATAGACAGACAGGTAGATAGACATAAATAGATAGATAGATGGTGACTGCTGCCAGACAGTGTGACAGGGTGGGTCATATTTTAAGTGACATAGAGGACTTTGTCACACTTCTTCCTAGGCGATATACTTTGCACATTAAACCATCGTATTCCCCTCTAAGTAATTCTTTTTAAAATGGAAATAATTTGCACACACATCAAAGAAGATACTGAAGTGCTGAGCACAGAATTTAATACTGTGGAAGATATATTACAAAATTTACAAATCGACAAAATCTGCTTCGTACCCAATATGCAGGAACTCAATGATATGGGCAAAATATAAAGTGTTGTGTGTTGCAGCCAAGACGACCAGGTAAAATCTTGAAGACAACTTTACAGAATAGAGCCTATTATAAGGATTTTTAAGACTTCTGGCCATTAAAGAGAGCCACGTGAAAATGGCAGTCATATATGCCATTTTAAGCATATAATAGAAGAGGATGGAAAGACGAGGCAGAGTGTGAGGGTGTGGGAAAGGAGACACATGGATGGTGGTACACAGGTGGACACGATGGAACTGACTGAATGAATAATAGCTACAGACAGATAGGCCGACAAATACATACAGACAGACAGATAGATAGACAGAAAGATAGACAGACAGGCAGCCAGCCAGATAGATAGATAGATAGATAGATAGATAGATAGTCAGGTAGATGGAGACAGACGACTGAGTGATTAATGTAGATAGATGACATCCTGACAGGATGATTTTATATCTATCTCTCTATATATTTGTGGTAGGTGGGGGCGCTCACCATCCACTCACTCGATGTAGTGCTGCTGTCAGGTGTCTGCCCTTTCCTCTCCTCTAACCTTCTTTCCTTCCATCCTCTTCTGTCTTTCTTTCCTTCATTCTTTCCTTGTCCTTCTGCCTACGGGTAACTATACACTCCCTCTTCTGTCTTTCTTTCCTTCATTCTTTCCTCTTCCTTCTGCCTGTGGGTGACTCTACACTGAGTGACAAGCCAAATGGTTTCCTGTACACCAGGAAACCATTTACTACGCTGGGTGGTAACCATATAACCAAATTTTGGCGCCTGGTGGTTTAGTGGGTAATTATTGCGCTCCAATCGGATTGAACCGGTGAAGGTTTATATCCAAGGGATGGTTGGGGTTTATTGCTCATGTAATGCCACTCAGGGATGAGTGAGGCTGGTCACTCATCTTAAATGTCAGGACCAACTGCCTAGCCCCGGGCTCCTACGCTCCTCATGGGGCAATGTAGGATTGGATGATGGATGGATGGATGATATATATATATATATATATATACATATATATATACATATATATATATATATATATATAAAGAGAGAGAGAGAGAGGCACAGATAGATAGGTAGATAGACAGACAGGCATATAGACAAAAAGACAGATAACGTTCATATATGCATAGAAAGATCGATATATAAATAGATTTAGATAACGAGATAGATACAGGCAAATGGTAAGGCTGACTGAATCACTGGCGTAGCTATACAGACTAGAGAGAGAGAGAGAGAGAGAAAGTTAAAAGGAGGAACTGAATATACAGGGGGAACACTAGAGGAAGAAAACAGTGCTCCAGGGACATCTCTCCTTCTTAGTCTTTAATATTACTAAAAACTAAACGATTTCATTCAGCTTATGGGGGGGATTTCGTCTAGTAAAAGCTGTTGAATATTACCTTTCTCCATTTCAATACTCGCTCTTCTACTACTTGGCCTAAAATTGCCATCTCTTCAACGTTGAGCTGCACACTAGCATAACACTGACATATGGTGCTAACAAAGAAGTGCTGTGGAAAGGATATAGAGCCATAACACTGTCTTTTTATGCCACTGAGATACGTGAAATAAGCTGCAAAAAGACAAGAATCTGGACCAAGTCAAGGAAAAGGGGTAAAATTTATTCTTTCCACTTTCACTTGGCCTAAAATTTGCCATCTACCCATCTTCAGTGCTGAGTTGGAACAGTGTACTAGCACTGGAATACTTTGCAAGTCACGAAGAAGTGCTGCTGCAGGATGAAGAGACGTGACACTGTTTTTCTGCCATTGAGCTACGTGAAATAAACTGTAAAAGGACGAAAATCTGGGCCAAGTTGAGGTGAAAGAATTATACATGTCTCTTAAGCTGAATAAACTCATTAGATGGTTGGAGGAATTTATTGATAGCGATATCAATTTTGTCTATGAGAATATTAAGGCTTAGCGATGAAAATAAATCAGTCAGAGAGAGGAACTACGAAGCTTCCCGTACCAGCTTACCATATAGACGTACTGAGCATTCTCTTGCATCTTATTTACCTTTTTTTGACATTGGCTTAATTGGCATCATTATTACAGGAAGATACTGAGGTGTAATGAAATAAATCGCTAAGGAAGAAGTGTTAGGGAGTTTCTAAAGCCACTTACAAAACGACACTGCTTCCATCTGACGGAACTGGGCCAATTAAGTGTCCTTAATTTATGTTATTTAATGAGATCTTTGTTATAAAGGAGGGATGCGTCTCCTTGGTTACTACTGGAGATTTCTTTAATCCATAGCCTTGGTTGGATGAGTAGTTATGAAGTAGGAATGAGTCTCCTTGGTTACTAGTCAAATCGACCTTCCAGCCTAACTACACATGGTTATACAGTGAGCTGAGAGTGTGTGTGTGTGTGTGTGTGTGTGTGTGCGCGTAATTTATTACCACTTTTACCCCAGACTCATTTCAGAGTGAACCCAGTAGACTTCAGGGTGGAGCTGCCTTTGTCTGGGATAGGGAGGGAGTTGAGGGACGTTTGCATAACCAGGCAGTCTCCCTATCCAGTTATATCAGTGCCACCACGTGAAGGCGTCCCTCTTAGGCCTAGCAGTAGGATGAGCAGTTAGTAAGGGAGATTTTTCTAGATTAATTTTGCCTCAGGAATAGAATCTTTGTAATGTTTTTAATTTTATCACTTTAATCTGATGTCATTGGCCATGTGGAGAAGATGAAAAGTGAGAGACTGACGAGGAGAGTGTATGTGAGTGAGGTGGAGGGGGGAGAGGGAGGGGGAGGCCAAGGATGAGTTGGAGGGATGGAGTGGAGAGGTATATGAGAGAGAGGGGTGTGAGCTGCGAGCAGGGCAGTGAAATGGGGGAGGACAGGGCGACATGATGGCAATTTGTTTGTGGCCACCCTTTACGGGATTAAGGCGTCTGGCAATAAATAGATATTTCTTCTTATTATTTCTTCTTATTATTTCTTATTATTTCCCAAATCTTTAAAAAGCCCTCTAGTAGCTTTAGGGATAAACGAAGAATATCTATTTATTGCCAGATGCCTTAATCCCGTAAAGGGTGGCCACAAACAAATCGCCTCCATGTCGCCCTGTCCCCCGCCATTTCACTGCCCTGCTCCCAGCTCACACCCCTCTCTCTCATATACCTCTCCACTCTATCCCTCCATCTCATCCTTGGCCTCCCCCTCCCTCTTCCCCCCTCCACCTCAATCACACTCTCCTCGTTAGTCTGTCACTCGGTTTAATAGAAATAAGGTAACTCGAACATCTTTCGGTTAAGGAAGCTCCCTAACACCCCTTCCTTACCGATTTATTCTTGGATACGGCTGGCTAATATCGTTTTGTACTTGTAAATGTAAAGTAAGGTGATATTAGAATTAATTAAGCAGCAGGGAAGAGGACGGCAAGGTGTAATAGTGAAAATAAATCGCTTAGGAAGAGGTGTTAGGGAGCTTCCTTAACCGACGAGAATACGGGCCCTAGAGTGTGGCTTGTATTCTAGTTGATTAAGGACGCTCCCAAACACCTTTACCCACGCGATTTATTTATTCTCACGTACTGTCCTCTTCTGTGTTACATATGTCCTTCCAGTATCGCCATACTCTGCTTAAATAACGTATAACAGGATATTAACCAGTCCTATCAAAAAATAAATCGCTAAGGAAGAGATGTTAGGGAGTCTCCTTATCGTAAATACCGGCGTGTGGTGGAGAAAGTACAGTCGGGGTCAGAAAGCTTGGAGGGTCAATTGCAGCAGTGTTAAAATTCCTCCATTGCCACTGATTTTTGCGACAGTACTTTTGACACAAGCTGTACTTGCAGGTGACGCGAGTAATGATCCCGACTGTGCCTCGACCTGAAAACTTTTGACCCCAACTGTGAGGTGTGGCAGGCATCCACCTCACTTCCTGGCTGATCCTGCTGGTAGGGGCTGTCTCCCTCCCTTCACAATACCTTCTCATGAGGGTTAAGGAAGGTTGTGACCCCTTGTACTGTGAACCCCGCTACTCCTTCACATACCACACCACCACACCATCACCACACCACCACCACAGCCCCCACACCCCCATACATCATACCCCATACCATAACAGACATACCCACACCATATCACACACACATATACCTCATTCCATCCATACCACACCATATTGTCCTTCTCTGTCACTCCATGATATACCATACTACCATACGATGTACTATACTGCCACACCACACACACACACACACACACACACACACACACACACACACACACACACACACACACACACACACACACACACACACACACACACACACACACACACACACACACACACACACACACACACACACACACACACACACCGTTTAACTCCACCCACTGACTCTCTCTCTCTCTCTCTCTCTCTCTCTCTCTCTCACTTAATTATTACAGCCTCACTACCTCCCCCATCGACCCTCCCCTCACAGTAACAATCATGATGTGAGTTTATGTGACTGCCGCTGCTGCCTACTTCTTCTGGCTACACTTTGTCCTTATGGGGGAGTTGTATTCACCCCAGTGTATTGTCCTGTACACCCACACCTGACCTTGATACACCCAGCCCACCCCATCCTTACATCCGCCCACACCTTGGCCACCTGACTGCGTTGTCGTAAATTGGAATAGAATTGCTCCAGCCTGGTAATTTTAATTGGTATATGACCAGTTTCAGAGATCAGAGCCATTTTTTAGTGAACTTTATCGCTCTGTTGGCTCTGGAGAAATGCTTTAATTCCTTCACCCCCTACCTTAAAGCTAGAGATTAAGGGGCTTTACCTAATATTGGGTATTCTGGCCACAACCTGAGTCTAGAACCTTAGTGAGTAAACGCCTCTTAAGGGGAAATATTGTGAAAGCTAAATTCCATTGCTTGAATAGTTTGGTGACAGACAGACAGAGATGAATTCCTGATTAGATACCTGTGTTGTTGATGGGGTAAGAGAGACCTGTCATAGTGATGGTGTTAACTCTCACCCACTTGCACCACCACCCACAACTCCCACCCACTTTCACCCACCTACAACCTTAACACCCACATTCTCAACTCCCACCCACTTCAGTCAGCCTCATTTCCCACCTTCTTACACCCACCTACACATTCATTCTCAGCTCCTTCCCCCGCCCACTTTCACCCATCCTACACCCTCAGTCTCATATCTGTCCACCTAGTCCCTCATTCCCACCCATCCACACCCCGCCACACTTACACCCACGTACATCCTGTTCTTCCATCTCACCCGCCTGTCGACTCATTCCACATCACTTCCCTGTTCAGTATGTTATTCTCACGTACACATAGTTTCACGCCCTTTTCTTTATGCAAAGAAGAAGGAACCAAAGGCCAGTAGCCCTCAAACACCCACGTACACCCACTTTCACTCACCTTTACTCCGTTACACCTATTTTCACCCACCTACACCCACTTACTCTCAGTTACACCTATCTACACCCAATTATTCTCACCTACACCCACTTACACTCACCTACATCCACTTACACTCACTTACACCCACTTACACTCACCTACACCCACTTACACTCAACCACACCCACTTACACTCACCTACATCCACTTACACTCATCTACACCCACTTACATTCACCTACACCCACTTACACTCATCTGCACCCACTTACACTCACCTACACCCACTTACACTCACTTACTCTCACCTGCCCCCATCTACACCCACTTTTACTCCCCTTTATTCATCTGCACCAACTTTTACCTACACCCACCCACACTCACCAGCACCCACTAACACCCACCTACACCCAGTTACACCCCCTTACACCCACGTATAGTCAAGTACACTTTTCCTTATCGCTATTCCCACCTACCTCCACTTCCACTCCCACTATCGTCTTCTTTTTCATCATCTACTTTCAACTACTCCTACTTTCTACCTGTATTTCTATTTACTGCCACTTATATCTACCCACGTTCATCTACACCCACCTACACCCACTCTCAGCTATCTATTCCCACCTACACCCACGTATACCCATCCACACCTTGACTACCCACCTATATCCTGTTCTTTCTCACCCATCGCCTCCTTCATACTCACCCATCCACATCCACCCACACCCATCTGCCCACCTACACTCACACCCGCTCACACCCACAGCCACACCCATCCACACATCCACACCCAGCCACACCCATCCACACATCCACACCCACCCACACCCACACCCACTCACACCCACCTGCCCACCTACACCCACACCCACTCACACCCACCTGCCCACCTACACCCACACCCACTCACACCCACCTGCCCACCTACACCCACACCCACTCACACCCACCTGCCCACCTACACCCACACCAAATCACACCCACCTGCCCACCTACACCCACACCCACTCACACCCACCTGCCCACCTACACCCACACCCACTCACACCCACCTGCCCACCTACACCCACACCCACACACAACCACCTGCCCACCTACACCCACACCCACTCACACCCACCTGCCCACCTACACCCACACCCACTCACATCCACCTGCCCACCTACACCCACACCCACTCACACCCACCTGCCCACCTACACCCACACCCACTCACCCACCTGCCCATCTACACCGACACACCCACACCCACACACCCACACCCACACCCACACACGGCCACACCCACACGCACACCCACTTCCACACCCACACCCACCTCCACACCCACACCCACCTCCACACCCACACCCACACCCACTCTCACCCACCCACCCACACCCACTCACACCCACTCACACCCACACCCACATCCACATCCACACCCACACCTACATCCACACCCACATCCACACCTACATCCACACCCACACCCACATTTCCATTCAACCACGAGTGCATTCTCACGCACTTCCTCCAGTAATTTGCACCTTCTCACTAACTCCCGGCCTTTCTCCTCCTCAGTCTCTTCTCTCTCTCTCTCTCTCTCTCTCTCCTCCCACTCTCTCTCTCCTCCCACTCTCTCTCTCCTCCTCCTACTCTCCCTCTCCTCTCCCTTCCTCCTCTCTCCATATCTCCACCTTCCTCTCTTTCCATCCTCCATCCACCTTACCATACAATCTCTGCACAGTCGCTCTAGCCTAAGTCCTGTTCACATGTCTCTTACAGCCTTTTACTACCCGTTCCTCTCTCTCTCTCTCTCTCTCTCTCTCTCACACACACACACACACACACACACACACACACACACACACACACACACACACACACACACACACACACACATTCCTCCCTTTCCTTTACCTCACACTTTCCTTTTAGCAATTCTGCGGTTCCTTTCTTACTTTCAGCTCTTCTTTCCATCCTTCTTACCTTCCTTTTCTCACCCATCCATCCTTCCTTCCTTCCTTCCATCAATCCATCCTTCCATCCATCCATCCATCTTTTTTCCTATTCATCCATCCATCCTACCATCCCTCTGTCTTTCCATCCTTCCATCCATCCTATCATCCCTCCGTCTTCCCATCCATCTATCCATCCCTCCATCTATCCACCCATCCCTCCCTCCCTCCCTCCCACCCATCCATCCATCCATCCATCCATCCATCCATCCATCCATCCATTCATTCCCTCCTTCCCACATTCATTCTTTTAATTCTTCCATTTCTTCCTCCCACCCTTCCACCCCACCAAACACCCATCGATAGTACCTCTCTCTCCACCCATACCCTACGCCCACCCACCTATAAATAACCCTTACCCTTCACACACCCACATATTAATCCATCGACTCCAGGTGATGTATATTTATGTGTATTTTATTAGAGGGGAAAAAGGCATCTCATATTGAAAGAGTTTGTTGAGTCTGTCCTTTTCTCGTGATTTATATACAGTGTGTGTTGTGTGCGTGTGTGTGTGTGTGTGTGTGTGTGTGTGCTTGAGAGAGAGAGAGAGAGAGAATATGCGTGTGTGTGTGTGTGTGTGTGTGTGTGTGAATCCATGGGTGTTTTTGACTGGGTGGTGGTTTGTGTGGGGGTGGGAAGGCTGCGTGTGTGGGGCAATGGTTAGAGGAGAGGTGTTGAGCTGAGAGGGTAGGGAAGGGAGAGAGAGTGAGATGTTGAAAGGTAGAGGAGGAGATGATGATGCAGTAGGGACAGGAGGAAGGTGACTGAGGAGAGAGAGAGAGAGAGAGAGAGAGAGAGAGAGAGAGAGAGAGAGGGAGGGGGGTTATGTTAGGAGATGAGTTAGAGAGAGGAAGTGAAACGAGTAGAGAAAATGAGAGAGAGACTGATATGTTGAGAAAGGAGGAGGAGGGGGAGGAGAAGAAGGCCAGAGGTAGGAGATGAGGGACTGGGGGAGAAAGAAAGATGTTAAGGAGAGGAAGGAGGAGAACGAGACACGGACAGAAGAGGAAGGAGAGTTGAAGGAAACAGGAGGGGGGGGTTAAGGGAGGGTGAGGGAAAAAGAAATGTTAATAGATGTACAGAAGCTAGAGGTGAGGGAGAGAGGAGGAGGAGAGGAGGGAGGAGGGAGAGAAGAAGAGGGAGAAGGGA
>NC_137049.1:1647550-1660050 GCF_032717465.1 Coenobita brevimanus
TCACTCCCTTCCTACACACTCCTTAGCTATCTCACGTGTGTGTATATGGTGTGTGTAGAGGTAGGTGTGTTATCAGTAAGAGACAGGCCTCTAGGCGGGCGACAACTATAGCTACACACGTGTGAGTTATCTTTCGCCCACATAAAAATACAGGTCTCTCTATCTGAAATGTTTTGTGTGTGTGTATGAGAGAGAGAGAGAGAGAGAGGGAGTTAGAAGTTGGTCCAGCCTTCGTAATAAGTAGAAATTGAAGACCTTATGGACAAAATAGTTGAAAGAGAGAGAGAGAGAGGGGGGGGGAGTATGATAGTCCTAAGATAAACCCCTTAAGTACGATCCCGTCTTTATCATCTTAATCAGGTAATTCCATCAGGTGATTCCAATTAACATAGGTAGGGCCTCAGGTGGGAAAGGTGTTAATGAAGGCTGTATGGAGCACCTTCAGTCCAAAGTCTCCCTTAAACAGAACTAAATCGTATGGAAATAGCACGAAATCAAATGACACAGTACGATAAAAAAATTATATTGGTTTATTAAGGCTACGTCAATTTCACTTAGGTCCACTCAGTTTCAGACAGCATCGTTCAGGTACAGTCGAGTCGACAGGTAAAACATAGAGGAGTCTTTCGAAATCACACGTCAAAGCATTTTACACTCCTCCCTACAAGTCCTTTATCAGTCCTTCCCTTGTCCTATTTGGTAACTTTGAGAGCCTTATTTTCTAGTCAGGTCTGTGTCTCATCATTCATTCACACATCAAACACTTGTCATACACGTTTTAAGCTTGTTTCTCCATCCCGTGTATTAGGAACCTGTCACCATGTCAGGTTGCGAAAAGTTTCACTGACGAAGTGGGTGGTTACTGTCCCCCTTGAGCAAGGGGACGGGTGTGTGCGTGTGTGAAGGTCACAGCCTTGCCCTTAGATTGGACTATATGAGCTCTCAGCTCCCTTCCGGGAGGGTAAAAGCTGACGATCACGACCATCAAGTGATCCTGACCGACCCAGTGAATTACACACACACACACACACACACACACACACACACACACCTAACTGTTGTTTTACACCACATATTCAGACTTCACTCTTGACATACACGATTCATACACGCGTCAAACCCCATTCATAAGCACATTAAGCCTATATCGTTTATCATTATACACACATCATACACCTAGATTACACACATATACATACACACTCACTGTCCACACTTCACACCTTCTCTAAACCATTTACTAATATGCACACATCCAAACACCCACACACATATAAACACCTCAGGTCCCTTTCATCTACCATCATATAAACACATCACACCTACCCAACACTTGTCTTTATCCACTGCACACACATCCCACCTTCCACACACCATATACACACATCATGCACCACCTACACACACACCAATCCCATCAAGCACCATATATACACACCCCAAACCCATGCCATACACTACTATAAAAAGGATTCATTGCCTAGGCACGTATTCAAAGACTTACACGAGGCGGCCTATGTTAATCTGAAGAGACATGCGTTCACCAAGCCATAGAGTTTTATTGGGTATTTTATGACTGGCGGGAGGGTGCCAGGAGAGTTGGGTGGGGGAGGAAAGGGAGATAAAGGAAGGTGGGAGGAGGGGAGGGGAGGAGAGAGGAAGGAAGAGAGGTGCGGAATAAGGAGAGTGCAAAAGGTAGGAGGAGAGAGGTAGGAAGGAAACAGGAAGAGGGGGGAGGCAGAGCAGGGGAAGAGAAAGGATGGCTGAGAAAGGAAGAGAAGAACAAGCAGGGATAAGAGAGGCTAGGGAAGGGGAAAGGAAAGGATGGGAAGATGAAAGCACGGAAGGAAGAAATGGGAGGAGGAGGGCAAGGATGAGTAAACAAAGGTAGAACAAGATAGGGAAGGGAAGAGAAGGACGGGGAAGGAAAGACAAGAGCAGGGGAGGCAAGAAGAGGAAGGAAAGAGGAGGGAGAGAAGAAGGGAGGGGAGGGAGGATAGGGCAAAGTAGGGAAACTCAGTGCAAGGAAATATAGAACAGAGGAGGAAAGAACTGAAAATAAATGGAAGGGAAGATCAGGGAAGGGAAAGGAGGAGGTGCTAAATCCTTCGAAGGCAGTGTGTTGATAGGATCCCCACTATGAGGAAGGGTGTAGGATAGGCAGCAGAGATCCTTCATGGTCATTATTTTGGCTGGAATTATGTAGGATTTCTCAAGCCTTCCCTCGAGAAGAATTTCAGTGAAGGTTTGTGGCTGTCTATGTGGTTGTGTCTACTGTTTACTACAGGCATGGGTTCTCTCTCTCTCTCTCTCTCTCTCTCTCTCTCTCTCTCTCTCTCTCTCTCTCTCTCTCTCTCTCTCTCACACACACACACACACACACACACACACACACACACACACACACACACACACACACACACACACACACACAATGGATTCGAACATGTGCCCAGCCAATGAACCCCTTGTATAGTGGTGTATGACAAGGGTATAGGTATGTATGTAGTGCTTGGCGGGGTATATGGGTGTTTGTGTAGTGGTTGGTGTTTGTATATACGGTGTGTGGAAGGTGTGGTGTGTGTATGATGGTGTGTGATAAGTATGGAGATGTCAAAGGTAAGGTGTTTGATGTGCGTGTGTAATGGTGTGTGACAGGGGCTTGGGGTGTGTATATGTGGGGCTTGAAGTGTGTGTGTGTGTGTGTGTGTGTGTGTGTGTGTGTGTGTGTGTGTGTGTGTGTGTGTAAGCATGTACGCAAAAGACCCTACGTACATATCCAGCATGTGTGCTTGTGTGAGTGAGAAGCAATTTATGTGAGTGAAAACTAGTGTAATTCACCGGGTCGGTCAGGATCACTTTGATGGTCGTGATCGTCAGCTTTTACCCTCCCGGAAGGGAGCTGAGAGCTCATATAGTCCGATCTAAGGGCAAGGCTGTGACCTTCACACACGCACACACCCGTCCCCTTGCTCGAGGGGGACAGTAACCACCCACTTCGTCAGTGAAACTTTTCGCAACCTGAGCGAGGCGCGAACTCCCGTCCACCAGTTGGCAAGCGAGAGCGTTACCACTGCACCAGCGAGCGGTGTGTGTGTGTGTGTGTGTGTGTGTGTGTGTGTGTGTGTGTGTGTGTGTGTGTGTGTAAGGAGGTGGTATCCAAGGTGTTTAAGCATACATTAACATGGTAAACGCGCCGACATAAGTGTTACCTGTTAAACCTCTAATCACGCGCTTGTCCTGAATAATTTTACCTGGAGGGAGAGGTGTATGTCGGCAGGTAAGTGGTTAAGGTAGAGCCATTTAGTGCACCAAAGACCTATCGTTAAAAATTTACCTGTATTTTTGCTCCAAGGAACGATATTAGAAAGCAGTGGAAAGCTTTGATCAGTGGGTGGAAATATTCATGCCTGTTAGAGCGATAGTCTGAAGGATCATAAGCTTTTGATGCATATAAAGCCAGTCTAGAGTTTATTTTTAACTCTGAGAATGATGTTTTGTTTTATTGTTAACCTGTAATCTATATTTTAATGCACTAAAATTCTGTCTGTCTATAGCCAGACGCCATAATCCTGTAAGGGGTGGCCGTTAGTCTTTGAGTTACTGGTTTTACGGGGAGGGGCACTAACCCTCCGCCAGCCCACTCGCTGACACGTAGGAAACACGTATGGGTTGGTTATATGGTTACCACCCAGCTTTGTAAATGGTTTCCTGGCTTACAGGAAACCATTAGGCTTGTCACTCAGTGTAAAGCCACCTGAAAAGGAAAGAAGAGTAATAAAACGTGACAGGAAAGATGGGAGAAATAGGAAGAGAGGAGGACAGGCACAGAAAAAGAAAATAATAAAAAGGAGAGTAGACTCAGAAAAGGAATGATGAAGGTGAAGGAAGAAGTAGGCATCACTACATCTAGTGGGTGGATGATGGTCTCCACCACCTACCACAGTGCCAAGATGCATAGGTTAAAGCATTGTAACTAAGATCAATACTTTGGAGACATGTGCTGAACACTGATAGCCAGAAGCATTTTTTTTACGGGAGATTAATAGAGGAAGAATAAATTAAATACAAATAATTTCCATACGCCAGATAACAGGTGTCCTCCATCCATAAAATATCAGTAATAGCTGGACTTCAACTGATGTAGTTTGAAATTTGGGGTTAATATATATATGGGGAAGAGAGACAGTATTTTTAAGCCCTACAAGTAAGATTTCAGAGTATTACATGGAGTGAGAGACTGACGAGGAGAGTGTATGTGAGTGAGGTGGAGGGGGAGAGGGGGAGGGGGAGGCCAAGGATGAGATGGAGGGATGGAGTGGTGAGGTATATAAGGGGGGGGGGTGAGTTGGGAGCAGGGCGGCGAAATGGCGGGGGACAGGGCGACGTGGAGGCGATTTGTTTGTGGCCACCCCCTATGGGATTATTGTGTATGGCAATAAATAGCTAGATAGACTTGGCCAAGAGCAATATCTGGAAATATTCTAAGTCTGAGAGCAATATTTTGTGTATTGCAACTAAGGCTGATATATTCCAATATTGTAAGCATAAGGGTGCGGCCACACTAGCTCCAGATATGTGACTGTCAGGAGGAAACGACTGTAAGTCTGAGAGCAATATTTTGCTTATTGTAACTTTGATATTTTCCAGTATTGTAAGCCTAAGAGTGCGGCCACACTAGCTCCAGATATGTGACCATCAAGAGGAAACGAGGCTCAGGGGTCCGATTAACGTTCAGACTTAGATATTGCAGCCCGGTGCTTCGTTTCATCTTGACGATCACATATGTCTGTCAAGTGTGCTGTCTCTCTGCCTTGATTGCTGAGTTGTAAAAATATCATAACATTGAAATACAATGCTAGTCACGAAGAAGTGCAATGGAAAGGACGTAGAGCTGTAGTAATGTCTTTCCCTCACTGACCTACGTGAAATAAGCTGCAAAGGGACGAAAATTTGGGCCAGGTTAAGATGAAAGGGGTATAGACTGAAATTCATAAGCACTGTAGCCTGAATGATCGTTGTTAAGAAGAAATTTGGTCTTAGGAATGATGCTTTGAAGTTCTGTCTGTGTATCTATTGCCAGACGCCTCAATTCCATAAGGGATGGCCACAAACAAATCGCCTCCGCGTCGCCCTCTAGGCCTAAAATTGCTAACTCAAGAGACGAACGATCACCCCTTACGGGATTATGGTGTCTGGCTATAGATAGATAGATAGACAGACAGATAGATAGATAGTCAGGTAGATTTGGGGGTATTGAGTTTATGAACATCTCATTTCAGCCGTTTGAGTGTCCACTGCAGGACCGGCCTATCCCGACCGAAGTGGGGACGATACAGCCAATGTATCTCTACCAAGTGGCTTAGGCTGTCTGGTGGAGATTGTATGTAGGGTGAGAAGTGCTTGTAAGTGTAATTGTAGTGTTGGAGTGGCTTTGGATGTGTGTGTAGTCTGTGAACCAAGTGTAATCGGCCCGCGCAAGCCTACTGGGTGCAAGCATACTTCACAGTATGCGACACTGGTTCAACCACAGCACCCCTGATGTCCGCCAGTGCAGTACGTGGGCTGAAGAACGCTCCCAAAGTTTATTACCCTGGCGGGACGCGAACCCTGGTTCATCAGTGCATGAAAATGCACACTTTACCACTGTACCACAGAGGCTCCTTGTGAACATAGGGTTGAGAATATTTGCCAAGCAATGTTTTTTCTTGGGTCCGGTTTGTTTGGTAAAGGAAAAAGATATCAGATGTTCAGTCAGTGTGTGTGTGTGTGTGTGTGTGTGTGAGAGAGAGAGAGAGAGAGAGAGAGAGAGAGAGAGAGAGAGAGAGAGTTAATTAGCTTAGAAAAAATTAATTGGATTTACTGGAATAAAAACTCTCTCCATTAGGCCTCTCCCTACAAGGTCTTCCCATTTCGTTTCGTTTCGTTTCGTTTCATATAAATTCGATCGAGGTGGCCAGGTGAGCCGTGACGTCATCGTGGTGAGAGAGAGAGTAAGGTGTAGTATACAAAATAAATCGCTAAGGAACAGGTGTTAGGTAACCGCTTAAACCCATAACTTAAGAGTGTGGGGTAAGGTAGGGTTGGAGGTGATGGAAGGTGTATCTCTCTCTCTCTCTCTCTCTCTCTCTCTCTCTCTCTCACACACACACACACACTTTTAAGGCAATATGTACTGTGTGTGTGTGTGTGTGTGTGTGTGTGTGTGCGTGTGTGTGTGCGTGTACCCACCTTCACCCCACATTACCATACAGCACCCAGAGTCAAAAGGCCGCCGCTCATCACCTGTTAGAGAGAGAGAGAGAGAGAGAGAGAGAAACTGGTGATCACACACACACACACACATTGAGAGAATACGTTCCTAGATCTCAACCCACATCATCTTTTGGCTGAAAATTGAGGTTGGAATGATGAAGATGATGATGATGGTAGTAATGATGATGATGATGATGATGATGATGATGATGATGACTGATGATGGTAAGGGTGGTACTGATGATGATGATGATGATGGTAATGATGATGATGATGATGATGTTGGTGGTAATGATGGTAATGATGGTGATGATGATGGTAATGATTGTAATGATGATGATGAAGATGGAAATGATAATAATAATGTTAATGGTGGTAATGATCATAATAACTGTAATGATTATGATGATGACGTCGATGATGATGACTGATGATGATGATAATGACGATGGTAGGAGTTTTGATTACCTTTTTAATTTTTGCTAATAATGACGGATTTTGTTCAGCGTATGAAAGAGGTTAGAAACTGTCTATCTGTCTATCTATCTATCTCTAGCCAGACGCCATAATCCTGTAAGGGGTGGCCGTTTGTCTTTGAGTTAGTTGGTTTAGGGGGAGGGGCACTAACCCTCCGCCAACCCACTTGTTGACACGTAGGGAACACGTATGGGTTGGTTTTATGGTTACCACCCAGCGTTGCAGTTAGTTTCCTGGCCTACAGGTAACCATTAGGCTTGTCACTTGTAAAGCCACTTGAAAAGGAAATAAGAGTAATAAAAAGTGACAGGAAAGATGAGAGATATAGGAAGAAAGGAGGACAGACGCAAAAAGAATGATAAAGGTGAAGGAAGAAGTAGGCATCACTACATCAAGTGAGTGGATGATGGTGAGAAATGGGAAGAGAGGAGGACTGTCACAGAAAAAGAATGATAAAGGTGAAGGAAGAAGTAGGCAGCACTACATCAAGTGAGTGGATGATGGTCGCCACCACCTACCACCATGATCCTCACTAAATACAAATATCGCGGTGACGTATGTGTTGGTGAGGGTGGGGGGCATAGGCGAGAGAGGTATGCCTTATCAGAAACTCACATACTTAACAATCTAGGACTCGCAATAACACACATTTTTATCTATATAGTCCTTCTTTGTCTTGGACCCGCCTTATTGTAGTCACAGACGTAGAAAACTGCTTTGTTTTACTAAGGGAGGCCAAGGATGAGATGGAGGGACGGAGTGGAAAGGTATATGAGAGAGGGGGATATGAGCTGGGAGCAGGGCAGTGAAATGGCGGGGGACAGGGCGACATGTGTCAGGACTCCGTATTATAATAATACAACTCACACCCTGATGGATAGATAGATAGATAGATAGATTGTGTAATAGATAGGAGCACCAGTCAAGGTATGGGAATGGGAAATGTGTCAGCGAGAGTCGACCAAAGGAAATGTGTTTGTGATTTCAGTGGGGAAGGAAATGTGTCCGCATTTCTGTAAGGAATGCCACACGTACACTATGTCACCGGAAACGCTACAGACACACACAAGATTCTAGAACAATTCCAGATGTAGAGTACAGGTGACACTAGCCCTCGTAGAGTAGGATGGAAGAGTTAGAGAGTTAGAAAGGGGCTAGCCATAGAACCGAGAGGTTGTGGAGAGAGGAAGAGAGAAAAGGGGTCCGACGAGACTTAGCCAGTAAATTACGTTCCTGTGTAATACATACACTGCACAACTTAAACTTTTCCTTGAAGATAATAAACTACGATCAACACCCTGTATCCATCTTTACCTTCTCCTGTCTTTGACTACACGATAACTAAACCCAAATCTCAAGTTTTACATATTATAGGGTCAAGATTCTACATATCACATGGAGGCGATTCGTTTGTGGCCACCCCTTACGGGATTAAGGCGTCTTGCAATAGATAGATAGACAGACCTTTCCTTTTAACTAAAAAAAAAAATGATTGTAGTAGGAATATGTTAAAATACCGGTATGGAATGAAAGGCTTAGGCGAAGTGAATGGAGACTAATACTTCATGTGTATATGGATAAACAGATATACATACATACATACATTTATACATACATGCAGAATATACACAAAGATCTAGATAAATATAGATATACATGCATACATACATACTTACAGGTGTAAATAGATATAGATAAATATATACATGCCTAAGTAGATATAATAATAGCCTGATCACTCTGTCTGTGTCTAGCTATCGTTGTCTATCCATCCTTCCATCCATCCATCACTATATCTATCTTTATCTACCTGTCCATCCATCCATCCATCCATATATCTCTGTCTACCTGTCCATTAATCCATCTGTCTATCTGTCTATCTATTTATCTATCTATCTATCCATCTGTCTGTCTGTCTGTCAATCTATCTATCTATCTGTATCTATCTGTCTGTCTATCTACAGTATCTGTATCCATCTATTATCTATCTATCTATCTGTCTGTCTGTCTGTCTATCTATCTATCTATCTATCTATCTGTCTATTTATCTATCAATCTATCTGCCTGTCTATTTATCCATCTATCTGTCCATCCATCCATCCATATACCTCCATCAACCTGTCCATCCATACATCTGTCTGTCTATCTATCTATCTATCTAACTATCCATCCATCTATCTATATTTATCTGTATCTATCTATCTCTTCCTCCCTCACAAGTACCTACAAAATATTTCACTTCCAAGAAATACTTAACAAAAATAATTCTCAGTGGTGTTAGGCCTGGGTTAGTGAAGGATGTTGGAGGCGATGGGTACATATCTTAACGTCAGTCATGTAGGGTGTGGAGTGGCGAGAGAGAGAGAGAGAGAGAGAGAGAGAGAGACAGAGAGAGAGAGACAGAGAGAAAGAAACACAGACACACAGAACCAGAGAGGCACACAGGGACAAACAGAAAGAGAGACAGACAGACTAACAGACAGACAGACACAGAGAGAGGCACACCATCGACTTACTCTGCATCGGTAACATACAGAACTATACTGTGGTGTGATTTGCAGACTAACTCGCTAAGGAAGAGGTGTTACGGAGCTGCAGTGATATCTAGGAGACGTGGCCTTGTGTCTGGTTGTGTGTTATACCTTGCCTTATAATTCACTGCCTTCGATGCCCAGGGACTTACTGATTCTGTTGGCCTTTATCTGATCAAAATACCATCGGGATTTATTCAGAGGACCTCCCCCCCCGTCACCCAAGGGATTAGGGTGTTAGGGGATTATTCTGTGGTATTATAGTGAGAGAAGTTTGGTAGTATAAGCTGACGAATGAAGAAGTGAAGGAACGTTGTGGGGTGGATGTGGATGTGACTGAGAAAATTAGAAGGAATACACTGAGGTAGTTTGGACATGTGGAGAGAATGGAGAATGAAAGACTGACTAAGAGGGTGTGTGTTGGTAAAGTGGAGGGGGGGAGAGGGAGGGGGAGACCGAGGATGAGGTGGAGGGATAGAGTTGAGAGGTATATGAGGCAGGGGGGAGTGAGTTGGGGGAGGGCAGTCAAATGGTGGGTAACAGAGCGACATGGAGGCGTTTTGTCTGCGGCCACCCTTTTGCGGAATTAGGGCGTCGAGGTATAGATAGATAGTAAGAGAAGAAGGATACAGGAAGGGGGAGGAGGGATTGGGAGCAAAAGAGAGGGAGGGAGGTTAGTGGGGGTGATTGATACAAGAGGAGGAGGGATTGGGAGCAGCGAAGGGAGGGAGGGAGGTTAGAGAAGGTGAATGATAAGGGGGGAGGAGGAGGGATTGGGAGCAGAGAAGAGAGGGAGGGAGAGGAGAATGATAAGGAGGGGGACGAAGAGAGATTTGGAACAGAGAGGGAGGGAGTGTGGAGGGAGGGAAAAAGAAAATTTGCTTAAGATAAAGGAGAGGGAGGAGGAGGGATTGAGAGCAGAAAAGGAGGGAGGGAGAAAGATAAGATAAATGTCACTATCTTTTCGTATTTAACCGTATTGCAAAGCGGTTTATTTCCTATGTCCACAACCCTCTCCAACAAAGCAAGTATATGGTGCTAGAGAGAGAGAGAGAGAGAGAGAGAGAGAGAGAGAGAGGCATCCCCCCGCCCCATCACTCACTAACTACTCGGTGTGTCAATTAAGACCAATAGATAATGTTACGTAGTGTTCCCTCAGTGATAAGACTCTCTCTCTCTCTCTCTCTCTCTCTCTCTCTCTCTCTCCAAACCAAGCCATCCCTATTCTTTTTGTTATACTCATTTTTCCTATTCTTCTCTCTCTGTCTTTCTCTCTCTGCCCAAACCAACCCAACCCTACCTCGTCTGCCATACTCATCCTTCCTATTCTCTCTCTCTCTCTCTCTCTCTCTCTCTCTCTCTCGATAGGAGAAGGAGCGAGGTTTCTTGTCGTGTTGTTGTGGCCTGTGTCCAGTGTGAGCCCCTTATCTGTGTTTTACATCCATCTACACACACACACACACACACACACACACACACACACACACACACACACACACACACACACACACATACATACATACACACATACATACATACATACATACAGTACATACATACACACACACACACACACACACACACACACACACACACACACACACAAGAGCCTCGAGTTAGCACAAAGATATAAGACAGTGCTATGACTCTGCATACTTTACATAGCACTTCTTCGTGACTAGCATCATATTCTAGTGTTAATCTTTTGTTGGATCTGAACATTCAAGATGGAAGGATGTCAGTGTTACACAAAGTTAGAATGAAAAGGATACATGAGGAGGCTTAGAATGAGCTTTGACTAGAATGAGATGTGGGCTAGAATGAGGTACTGACTAGAATGCGGTTTGGGGTAGAATGAGGTCTGACCAGATGAGGTTTGGGCTAGAATGAGGTCTGCTAGAATGAAGTTTGAGGTAGAATGAGGTCTGCTAGAATGAAGTTTGTGGTAGAATGAGGTCTGGCAAGAATGAGGTTTGAGTTAGAATGAAGTTTGAGCTAGAATGAGGTCCGATAAGAATGAGGTTTGGGCTAAAATAAGGTCTAACTAGATGAGGTTTAGCCTAGAATGAGGTCTGACTAGAATGAGATTTGAGTAGTAGTGAGGTCTGAAAAAAGGCAGTTTGAGTCAGAGTGAGGTTTGAACTAGAATGAGGTCTGACTATGTGAGGTTTAGGCTAGAATGAGGCCTGACTAGGTGAGGTTTGGTCTAGAACGAGGACTGACTAGAATGAGGTTTAACCTAGAATGAGGTCCGATTAGAATGAGGTGTGAAGAGAATGAGGCTTGGGCTAGAATGAGGTCTGATAAAAGTGGTTTGAGTCAGTGAGGCGTGAGGGAGAATGAGGTCTGACTAGAATGAGGTGGGAGACAGAATGAGGTTTGGTTAAGAATGAGGTCTGACTAGAATGAGGTTTGATCTAGAATGAAGTTTGACTAGAAAAAAGAACTGTAATTTTGAGCAAGGGCGAGGTAGGGGTGAAATAAATTATGGAGTATGTTGGAAGCAGTTTAAGATAATATAAATTTGCCATACCAAGAAAAAGAGTAAAATAGAAGAGTTTATCCTTGAAGGCAAATTTGGATGGGGTATTGGATGAAAGATTACACAAGCCAAGCCTCAGTATAGGATTAACACAGCAGAGAGAAGCCTTTTTTTTTTTTTTTTTATGCAAGAAAGATGGAACCAAAGGCCAGGCGCCCGCAAATTGTTCCTTCCAAGAAAAAAAACAAACGATACAAAAGAGAGCCAAATTCAAGATGCGTTCATTTCGAGATGCCTGGACACACTGCGTTTGAAAGACTGGAGATCATAGGCAGCAGGAAATACAGACAGAGGGAGACAGTTCCAGAGCTGACCTGTTGCATAAATGAAACACTAGGAGTAACGGTTAACTCTTGCATTAGAGAGTTGGACAGAAAAAGGATGAGAGGAGGTTTGGAATGGAAGAAACACATGGCCTTTTTGTGCATCAGAAGAGAGAAAGGAACATGAAATAATCTCCAAAGTAAGATGTAAAGTAATGTTGAAGAGAGTGGCTTTAGATTGAGTCAGGGGTGGTTTGGAGAGGAAGGAAGAAAGACGTAACCTGGTTGTGTATTAGAGCAAAAGGAACCTCAAATGATCCCACAATAAAGATGGGAACTAAGACAAAGACGAGAGAGAGAGAGAGAGAGAGAGAGAGACCGAAAAAGGTTTGGAAATGAATGAAAATATATATCATGGATGTGTAATAGAAT
>NC_137049.1:1667550-1705050 GCF_032717465.1 Coenobita brevimanus
CTCCTTGCCTGTCTCCATCTTTCTTTCTCTCCCTCCCTCCCCGTCTCCATCCTTCTCTCCCTCCCTCCCTGTCTCCATCCTTCTCTCCCTCCCTCCCCGTCTCCATCCTTCTCTCCCTCCCTCCCTGTCTCCATCCTTCTCTCCCTCCCTCCCCGTCTCCATCCTTCTCTCCCTCCCTCCCCGTCTCCATCCTTCTCTCCCTCCCTCCCCGTCTCCATCCTTCTCTCTCTCCCTCCCCGTCTCCATCCTTCTCTCCCTCCCTCCCTGTCTCCAGCTTTCTCTCCCTCCCTCCCTCCCTGTCTCCATCCTTCTCTCCCTCCCTCCCTGTCTCCATCCTTCTCTCCCTCCCTCCCTCCCCGTCTCCATCCTTCTCTCCCTCCCTCCCTGTCTCCATCCTTCTCTCCCTCCCTCCCTGTCTCCATCTTTCTCTCCCTCCCTCCCTCCCTGTCTCCATCCTTCTCTCCCTCCCTCCCTGTCTCCATCTTTCTCTCCCTTCCTCCCTCCCTGTCTCCATCCTTCTCTCCCTCCCTCCCTGTCTCCATCCTTCTCTCCCTCCCTCCCTCCCTCCCTGTCTCCATCCTTCTCTCCCTCCCTCCCTCCCTCTCTCCCCGTCTCCATCCTTCTCTCCCTCCCTCCCCGTCTCCATCCTTCTCTCCCTCCCTCCCTGTCTCCATCTTTCTCCCTCCCTCCCTGTCTCCATCTTTCTCTCCCTCCCTCCCCGTCTCCATCCTTCTCTCCCTCCCTCCCTGTCTCCATCCTTCTCTCCCTCCCTCCCTGTCTCCATCTTTCTCTCCCTCCCTCCCCGTCTCCATCCTTCTCTCCCTTCCTCCCTGTCTCCATCCTTCTCTCCCTCCCTCCCTGTCTCCATCCTTCTCTCCCTCCCTCCCTGTCTCCATCCTTCTCTCCCTCCCTCCCTGTCTCCATCCTTCTCTCCCTCCCTCCCCGTCTCCATCCTTCTCTCCCTCCCTCCCTTTACTTTACCAAAGCCTGCCTAAACATCCCCTCACCAAGGTGTCTTTTCTGTCTCTTAAACTCCCTCACAATCCCACCCACCTCCACCCTCTTCCCGCCCCTTTCTCACACTCCCTCCCCCCCTCTTACACGCTTTCTTCTCCTTCTTCATAATCCCCCTCACTTCCACTCCCTTCCTCCCTTTCATTCCTTCTCCCTCCACCCTTGCAGTATCCCTACACACACAATCTTCTCCCACACAGTCCCTCTCACTGCCACTCCTTTTCTTCGTCCCTCTCCTTCTCAGTCTCTTTTTTTCCACACTCCCCCCCCTCCCACAGCGCCCTAAGGATCCCTCGTCAAAAGGAAAAAGAAAAAAAAGGAATAAAGAAATAAATGGCCTCCGTCTCTGCACATAGCCCTCCAGTGTCACCTGAACCCACTCCACACACACCCCATACAAACTCCCTGCCATTCCTCGGCCTCCCCCTCCACCCTCGACACTCCTGCACCACCTCCCTTATTCCTCTCTTTTTTCCCTTCTTCTACTTCTTATTCCTCCCTTATTCCCCTTCTTTTACTCCCTTATTCCTCCCTTATTCCCCTTCTTTTACTCCCTTATTCCTCCCTTATTCCCCTTCTTTTACTCCCTTATTCCTCCCTTATTCCTCTCCTTTTACTTCCTTATTCCCTTATTCCTCTTCTTTTACTCCCTTATTCCTTCCTTTTACTCCCTTATTCCTCTTCTTTTACTCTCTTATTCCTTCCTCATTTCCTTCCTTTAACTCCCTTATTCCTCCCTTATTCCTCGTCTTTTACTCCCTTATTCCCTTCCTTTTATTCCTTATTCGTCCCTTATTCCCCTTCTTTTACTCCCTTATTCCATCTTTATTTCTCATGTTTTATTCTGCACAAACATTAACCCTTCCACCTTCTCCTCCTCGTCCACTTCTTCCTACCCCTAGACACACACACACACACACACACACACACACACACACACACACACACACACACACACACACACACACACACACACACACACACACACACACAAGCCCTTCCTACTTCTCAAACATTCCTTTTTCCCTATCCACTTCTAACACACACACACACACACACACACACACACACACACACACACACACACACACACACACACACACACACACACACACACACACACACACACACACCAAGTAAAAAATCCCTGACCATTCCTTACCCTCATCTTATACCCTCCTTTCCTTCACCCACACTCTTCCTTCTTCCGTACTCTTCCTTCACCCATTTCTTCCTTTCCTTCCTCTTCCCCAGTTCTCATCCTTTCTGTCTATTACCTCGCTTCATTCCACACCCAAACACCTTCCTGCTTCCCTTCACCATCCCTTAATTTCCTCCCTTCTCTCTCTCTCTCTCTCTCTCTCTCTCTCTCTCTCTCTCTCTCTCTCTCTCTCTCTCTCTCTCTCTCTCTCTCTCACTTCCCTCCATCCTCTCTTCTCCCGTTCACACCACACACATAACATACAAACACATGATCTTGCCTGCCTTCACCCTTCACCCTCCTCTTCATCCTCTCCCTTTCCTGCTTTACCCTTCCTTCTTTTCCTCCTCCTTCCCTTCCCTTTTTTTCGTGTCTTCACATTCTTCTTGCTTCCCTTCTCAGTCACACTCTCCTCCTTCCCTTCACCTCCGTTTCTCCTCCTACCTACTCATTCTTTTTCTTCATCACTCCTTCTCTCCCCCTTTCTTCCTTCCTCCTTCCCTTCTATCTTTCTTCTCTTCCCTCATCCTTTCCACTTAATCCCTCCCTCTCTTCCCCTCCTCTTCTCATTCTTACCTCTCCTTCTCCCTCCCCTCCTTTCTTCTCCTCCCTTCACTCCCTCTTTTCCTCTCACTTCTCCTCTGCTTCTTCTTCCATTCACGTCTTTCCTCACGTCCTTCTTTTTGCTCCTCGTCTTCTCACACCCACACAACATACAGATTCAGTGGCAATTCTTTCACCTCCATCACTACCCTTTCCGTCTATCCTGCCCTTTTCATTCTTTATATGTGGATGTGATAGGAAGCGTTAGGAGAAACACATTGAGGTGGTTTGGCCATGTGGAGAGGATGGAGAGTGAGGGACTGACGAGGAGAGTGTATGTGAGTGAGGTGGACGGCGGGAGAGGGAGGGAGAGGCCAAGGATGAGATGGAGGGATGGAGTGGAGAGGTATATGAGAGAGGTGGGTGTGAGCTGGGAGCAGGGCAGTGAAATGGCAGGGACAGGGCGACATGGAGACGATTTGTTTGTGGCCACCCCTTACGGGATTAAGTCGTCTGGCAATAAATAGATAGATAGATAGACCGTCCCTTCGCTTGCCATTAAATTCAGCTCAAATTTTTCAACATATCTCGCATTTATTTTTCAGTAGGGGAGTATAAGGCATTTGCATAGTCAGTCTTGTTAAAACACACACACACACACACACACACACACACACACGTTGTTGAACCCCCAGACACATTTTCCAGTTCCAGATCAATTTAGTTTTACGAAAATTCAAGAAAATTTGCGTACGAAAGGAGTCAACTCGAGTTAATTCTGTATTGGTTGACCAGGTTTTTCGTAATGTTAATATACTCACCTGATTTCAAGCGGTAATTATAGGACTAATGAGCGAGAGACTAACGAGGAGAGTGTGTGTGAGTGAGGTGGAGGGGGGGAGAGGCAGGGGAAGGCCGAGGATGAGATGGAGGGATGGAGTGGAGAGGTATATTAGTGAGGGGGATGTGAACTGGGGGCAGGACTGTCAAATGGTTGGGGATAGGGCGACATGGAGGCGACTTGTTCGTGGCCACCGCTTACGGGATTAAGGCGACTGGCAATAGATAAATAGATAGATAGAATTATAGGACATTAAGACAGAGGGAGGAAGCAGGGAGTGGCTGTAGCATGGAGCAAAGGATGGGATTGTGTGTGTGTGTGTGTGTGTGTGTGTGTGTGTGAGAGAGAGAGAGAGAGAGAGAGAGAGAGAGAGAGAATGTATCTTCGTGTTATGTAGACGAAGGATGTCTGTGTGTGTGTGTGTTTCTGTAGGTGCACACATATTCATCGACTTGCGTGTGTGTGTGTGTGTGTGTGTGTGTGTGTGTGTGTGAGAGAGAGAGAGAGAGAGAGAGAGAGAGAGAGAGAATGTATCTTCGTGTTATGTAGACGAAGGATGTCTGTGTGTGTGTGTGTGTTTCTGTAGGTGCACACATATTCATCGACTTGTGTGTGTGTGTGTGTGTGAGAGAGAGAGAGAGAGAGAGAGAGAGAGAGAGAGAGAGAGAGAGAGAGAATGTATCTTCGTGTTATGTAGACGAAGGATGTCTGTGTGTGTGTGTGTGTTTCTGTAGGTGCACACATATTCATCGACTTTGTGTGTGTGTGTGTGTGTGTGTGTGTGTGTGTGTGTGTGTGTGTGTGTGTGTGTGTGTGTGTGTGTGTGTGTGTGTGTGTGTGTGTGTGTGTGAGAGAGAGAGAGAGAGAGAGAGAGAGAGAGAGAGAGAGATCTAACAACATTACACCCGGTATTTTTCAAGCCTCAGCACCAGGACTCTGTAAACACACACACACACACACACACACACACACACACACACACTTTCTCTCTCTCTCTCTCTCTATCTCTCTCTCTCCTGTGTGTGTGTGTGTCTTAATTAACCTCTCCACTATGAATTCTTTCCCAAAATGGCAGGTAAATTCCTTAGGTGGTAGAGAGAATTAAAAAGAAAAAACTTCCTAGGACTGTAAGTGTAAAATATTTAGATTAACTACATTATCCCTTATCTGCCCTTCTGTTGGAGTGGCTCTGTCCGTCAGTCCCTCACTAGTGATTTTCGAAACGAGATGGTAGACTTTAGCGACTCCCCATATTACAATCCTGATGGTTCTGAATCTATATAGTACTTTTGTAATGTTCAGAGTACGGAATCTTGGTGCAAAAGTGAGAATGTATATCTGTGTCTATGTAATAAAACAGCATGAAAAGAATATTCGTTAATCTCAGAAGAAACGCTTTGCCAAGACATAGTCGTTCTATTTACTGAGTTAATTACAGGGGGGTGATTAGGCTGGACCTTACTGGACAAGTATTAGCTTTATTTTTGCACAGGTAACAAGGCCAGAACAGCACTACGTATTCTAAATGCACTCTCTCTCTCTCTCTCTCTCTCTCTCTCTCTCTCTCTCTCTCTCTCTCTCTCTCTCATTTTTTTTTTAGTAGAAATACCAAGCGTCTCTTTACATTTAATGATATGTGCATTAGGTAAGGCCATATAGTGATTTGTCTGAGTCATTTTGTAAGCTTGGCCTGTCATTAGCTGAGAGAGAGAGAGAGAGAGTGAGAGAGGGAGGGAGGGAGGGAGAGAGAGAAGGAGGCTAGCGTCACGTGTCAGTGTTTGACCAGTTGTCTTCCCTGGGCCCACCAGGTGATAAGCAAACCCCAGCACGAGGCTATAGTAGGACTCGCCCACGTTTGCGGCTGTGGTGTGGCCCACACCTGTGTACAGTGTTGCCACGTTTTCTATACCGTTATCTCTCTCTCTCTCTCTCTCTCTCTCTCTCTCCTGGCGGGAAATGTGAGCCACCCTGAGTACTTTTGATTCTTTTATAAGTTATTTATAATTGTGCTTTCATTTGTTAATTTGGTTTTGTTATATTTAGTGATGCCGACAATGCATTCAATGCATGCCGCTCTCCTGCCCCTCTCTCTCTCTCTCTCTCTCTCTCTCTCTCACCGACTGGGTGTGGAAGTGTTGCCGCTCGCGAGTGAATAATGTTTTTTTTTTTTTCTTCGGTATTGGCATATGCCTACTATTTTGTCCTACATATTAGCTTATGATTATAAATGTGATTATTCCTCGCCCTTAAAATTATGGTAAAAGCCGGTAAATGTGAGCATTTTTCCCTAGCAACACCTGTACAAGCTATGGTTGGGTCTACGGAGGTACGTACTTTACCTTAGGCCAGACTGGGTAAGTGTTGCCACTCACAAGAATTATATGAATTATTTCTTTTACTTTGGATATTGGCATATTTCTTCTTTTTTCAGGCTCATTATCTTATATCCATAACTGTGATATTATTACCCACCCTAAAACTACGCTAAAAACCATTAAAAGTGACTACAATATCTTTTAGCAACACTGTACAATATGTATGCCATGTTTCTGTGTTACTGTATAAATATTTTATGCATAATAAGATTACTGTTGATTCATCCATCAAAATACACAAGTGTAAGTTTTATTCATCTGAATTTATCGAATTTGTGATGCCTTGTACATAAATAGCTTCCGTTTCACATCGCAAGTTGGGGAAACGTGGCACCATTGTACACAGGTGCGGGCCACACCACAGCCGCAAACGTGCGCGAGTCCTACTATAGAGGGAGAGAGAGAGAGAGATTACCATATAAATTCGTAACATCGTCATAAACAAATCCATAGCTAGTAAAAAGGTATTCTCTCTCTCTCTCTCTCTCTCTCTCTCTCTCTCTCTCTCAACACTAGAATCCCCACAGTCACGTATTCCTGAATGCAATAAGCCCTAAGTTACCTTACCTTTTAAGGGAATTTCCACCCTAAGGAATCAACAAAGGAGAGTGAGTGAGGTAGGGAGATTCTGTGATTCTCTCTCTCTCTCTCTCTCTTTCTCTCTCTCTCTCTCTCTCTCACACACACACACACACACACACACACACACACACACACACAGCTGTTTTCCTCGTATTGATCCACCAGTCGTCTGCCTTTGGCCATATTAAAACTGGATTTACAACACAGTACTAAAGGACTTGGGATAAACAGAGAGAGAGAGACAGACAGACAGACAGACAGACAGAGATAGACAGAGACAGACAGACAGACAGACAGCAGGCAGGGGAGAGAGAGAGAGAGAGAGAGAGAGAGAGAGAGAGAGAGAGAGAGGCAGATATAAATATAATATTAAAAAAAAAATAAATCGCCTGCCAGAAGTAGTTAAGGAGACATATCTTTCCTTTAAATAACAGAACAGAGGAAGGAAAAACAGATGGGGAAAAAAAAAAAATCCATACACCAGGTTACTGGTGTCCTCTATTCATAAAATATCTGTAACAGTTAGACTTGAACAGTTGTAGGTTGAAATTTGGAGGAAAACAACTCTGGGGAAGCGAGTTCCAGAGAGATGAAGTTCGGGGAATGAAAGAATTCTGATAGGCAGAAGTTCTGCAATATGGTTGAGTGACATTCCAGTCATGAGCGCTACCAGATGCCCGTGTAGCACGAGGGAAGGCATGGAGAGGTGGCACCATGGACGCAACTTCGTCTGAGCATTTGCCAAAAAAATATCTGTAAAATAATGCAAGGGAGGCAGCATTCCTTCTTACCTGCAGGGGAGGTAGTTTATATGTAATAGCAGGGTTGTTAATGATTCTAACAGCTTTATTCTGAATTTTGTCTAGTTGTCTTAATGCAACCTCTCCACAACCATTCCACAAGGGTGAGCAATATTCAAGCTGAGAGCGCACATGACTCTTATAAATTACAGCTAACTGCTCATCAGCGAAGAGTTACGGACTCTGTACAATAATCCAGGTTTCTTTGAGGCGGTTTTAGCAAGTGATCTGACATGAGAGGTCCAGCTGAGGGCACTGTTAAGTGAGACACCAAGAATTTCAATACTTTTGGAGATGGGAATATTAGTAGCACTGAAGGTAATGTACGAATCTGGCAATATCTGTCTATTAGTAAACTGTATATATTTAGTTTTACTAGCATTAAAAGAGACAAGGTTGTTTTGTCCCCATTCACTGATTGTAGCTAGATCTTGATTTATGGAGATGGCTGTACTGAGTTGAGAGGTAGAGATATTAGACTTTGTAAATGGATGTCTGAGTGTGAATGAACTATGTAGTGTTGAGTCATCTGCATATGAGTGAACGGGATTGTGAGTGACAGATAAGAGATCATTAATATGAACCAGAAATAGGGTTGGTGCCAAAACTGATCCCTGCGGCACGCCAGCATTAACTGAGTGGAAATTCGAATATGCATCATCTACTTTTACTCTTATTTTCCTGTCACTAAGATAAGAAGAAATCAAAGGAACAAAAGACGTTAGTCCATGGCAAGGGAGTTTGGACAGCAGGGAACGGTGCCATACTCTGTCGAAAGCTTTAGAGATATCAAGAGCTACTGCATGAGTTTCTCCAAAAAGATCAATTGATTGATGGATGGTATGAGTTAAGAGATTGAGTATGTCAATGGTGGATCTTTCGTGGCGAAAACCGTATTGTCTATCACTAATTAAGTTGTTGGATTCAAGATGTTTAACAATATGCTTATTAATTAAAGTTTCAAATACCTTACCAAGAGAAGATGTGACAGCTATTGGTCTGTAATTGGAGGGGTCAGACGAACTTCCTTTCTTCGGAACTGGGTGGATATTGGCTTCTTTCCATGAATTTGGGAATAAAGAAGTACGTATGCATAGTCTGAATAATTTAGCTAGGACAGAGGCAAGTTCAGGGGAACACGTTTTCAAAACAATTGGCGGAATTCCATCTGGGCCTGGAGCTTTGTTGGTAGGTAAATTGTCTAGGATGGATTTTACAAATCTTGTCTGTATTTTAAGTGGGGCAATTTCGGGAGAATCAGGTTCCAGTACTGAGACATTCTGGCTGGTATCATCTATGGCAGAGTTTCTTGCAAAGGTACTAGCAAAGATATCTGCTTTCCCACGTGGGTCATTTGTAATATTGCCATCTGAAGATTTTAGTGGGTGAATGGAAGATGACTTGTTAAAGATATTATTGAAAGAATTAAGAGTTGACCAGAATATTCTATTGTCATTAGGGTTGTTAAGTAGTTTTGATGCTTGCTTTTGAAGAAAGTTTGATTTAGATAGATTTAATACAGCTTTTGCATGATTTCTAGCAATTTTAAATTGGGAGAGTGATTCAGATGTTTTTGATTTTAAGTAAGAGTTATATGCTAATGACTTTTGGGCTGTTGCTCTGGCACAATTGCCATCAAACCATTTTGGAGACTTTGATCTTTTAGTGAATTGTTGACTTGGTATGAATAAATCCATACCAGCTAGTATTAAGTCGCAAATGTGGTACTGGGTAGAATTGGGATCACTAGAGAAGAAAGACTGCCATGGAACATCAGCAAGATAATTTCTAAATCCATCCCAGTCTGCCCTGTCAAAGTGCCATCGGGTCACCCTGACAGGTTCGGAATTGGGAGGTGTAGGAGGGTTAACTAATGAGGCTTTGATGAGATTGTGGTCAGAGGATCCAAGTGGTGACAGTACCTCTATCCTGTATTGATCTGGATTATTTGTCAAGAATAAATCCAAGAGATGGGCATTATAGTCAGGATTATCAGGTATTCTGGTTGGTTGCTTTACCAACTGGGTGAGATTAAACGATTCCGCAAACAGCTCGCATTCTAGACCACCGTCGTCAGTCCGGGCAGAATGCAATAACCATTCAACATTGTGTATGTTAAATTCACCCAAAATGGTAATTTCATTGCCAAGGGACAGACACAGCCTGTACACTGCAACATGACCACCTCAACACACTGCAGACACAGCCTGTACACTGCAACAGGACTACCTCAACACACTGCAGACACAGCCTGTACACTGCAACAGGACTACCTCAACACACTGGAGACACAGCCTGTACACTGCAACAGGACTACCTCAACACACTGCAGACACAGCCTGTACATTGCAACAGGACTGCCTCTACACACTGCAGACACAGCCTGTACACTGCAACATGACCACCTCAACACACTGCAGACACAGCCTGTACACTGCAACAGGACTACCTCAACACACTGCAGACACAGCCTGTACACTGCAACAGGACTACCTCAACACACTGCAGACACAGCCTGTACACTGCAACAGGACTACCTCAACACACTGCAGACACAGCCTGTACACTGCAACAGGACTACCTCAACACACTGCACACACAGCCTGTACACTGCAACATGACCACCTCAACACACTGCAGACACAGCCTGTACACTGCAACAGGACTACCTCAACACACTGCAGACACAGCCTGTACACTGCAACAGGACTACCTCAACACACTGCAGACACAGCCTGTACACTGCAACAGGACTACCTCAACACACTGCAGACACAGCCTGTACACTGCAACAGGACTACCTCAACACACTGCAGACACAGCCTGTACACTGCAACAGGACTACCTCAACACACTGCAGACACAGCCTGTACACTGCAACAGGACTACCTCATCACACTGCAGACACAGCCTGTACACTGCAACAGGACTACCTCAACACACTGCAGACACAGCCTGTACACTGCAACAGGACTACCTCAACACACTGCAGACACAGCCTGTACACTGCAACAGGACTACCTCATCACACTGCAGACACAGCCTGTACACTGCAACAGGACTACCTCAACACACTGCAGACACAGCCTGTACACTGCAACAGGACTACCTCAACACACTGCAGACACAGCCTGTACACTGCAACAGGACTACCTCATTACACTGCAGACACAGCCTGTACACTGCAACAGGACTACCTCAACACACTGCAGACACAGCCTGTACACTGCAACAGTACTACCTCAACACACTGCAGACACAGCCTGTACACTGCAACAGTACTACCTCAACACACTGCAGACACAGCCTGTACACTGCAACAGTACTGCCTCAAACAATGCAGACACAGCCTGTACACTGCAACAGTACTACCTCAAACAATGCAGACACAGCCTGTACACTGCAACAGTACTACCTCAAACAATGCAGACACAGCCTGTACACTGCAGCAGTACTACCTCAAACAATGCAGACACAGCCTGTACACTGCAGCAGTACTACCTCAAACAATGCAGACTTGGGTTGAGGACAACAGGCTGAATATCGCCCCAGCTAAATCCACCACCACACTCATCACCAGCAGTAAACATGAGAACACTGAGCACAAGTGCTCCCCCCACATCGTATTTAACAATGTACGTGTGCCACACACAGTTCACTGTGATTCTTGGAGTGACATATAACATCGGACTCACCTTCAAGGACCATGTACAAGACAAGAGGCGGTACATCCCCAGACTCAATGCACTCAGGCCAACTACAGAGCCAGACATTGGGCCACAAAAGGAAGCACTGTCCTTACTCTAAAAACAATACATTAGATCTGTGATGTCCAATGCCCTGTCACTCCCCCCCCCCCCCGTCATTGGCTACAATCCTGTCTAACACCTAAGTATGGATCTTCCTTTCCAATGGCGCCAATGGCTGACTCAGTGTCAGAAAAAACACAAGGCCATGGGTCTTCATCTTTTCCTTTGCACCTCCTCGTGACTAGCAGCAAATTCAAGCAATAATCTCTTCATACTACTCGATAGTCAAGATGGAGAGACGGCAGTTTTATGCCAAGTTAGAGTAAATAGCGGTTATATGGCTCCACTCTCAAAGGCAGTGCTAGGGCTCTGCATGCATTCCACAGCACTTTTTCGTGACTAGCGATGAATTCCATCATCTATCACTATATATATATATACAGACACCTTACTCCCGTAAGGCGTGGCCACAAACAAATTGCCTCGACGTCCACATGTCCCCTGCCATTTTGCTGTCCTCCCTGCCAACTGATGCCCCCTCTCTCATATGCCTCTCCACTCCATGCCTCCACCTCCTCTTTGGTCTCCCCCTATCTCTTCCCTTTCTCCACTTCACTCACATGCACTCCTTTTCAGTCTTTCGCTCTCCGTCCTCTTCACATGGCCAAACCAACTCAGTGTATTTCTTCTAACCTAACGCTTTCTATCACATCCTCATCCACACCACAACACTCCTTCTCTTTCTCGTTTGTCTCTTCATGTACCTCCACATGCACCTCTCAAATAACTCATTTCCACTGCTCTCACTGTTGTGTCCTTCCAACAAGGTTCAAGCTTCGCTTCCAGGTTAGGTTAGTGTGTTACGTAGATTAATCTATTAGGTTACGTTCGTTCTCTTAGTATCAAGTTAGGGTAGTGTGTTACGTAGATTAATCTATTAGGTTAAGTTACGTTCGTTCTCTTAGTATCAGGTTAGGTTAGTGTGTTACGTAGATTAATCTATTAGGTTAAGTTACGTTCGTTCTCTTAGTATCAGGTTAGGTTAGTGTGTTACGTAGATTAATCTATTAGGTTAAGTTACGTTCGTTCTCTTAGTATCAGGTTAGGTTAGTGTGTTACGTAGATTAATCTATTAGGTTAAGTTACGTTCGTTCTCTTAGTATCAGGTTAGGTTAGTGTGTTACGTAGATTAATCTATTAGGTTAAGTTACGTTCGTTCTCTTAGTATCAGGTTAGGTTAGTATGGTAGTCAGTTCGGTTAATCTGTTAGGTTAGGTTAGGTTTGTTTTCTTAGTATGAGGTATCAACTCACATTTCCACCTCTCTCTCTCTCTCTCATATTCTGTATATTGTACTTATTCCTATGTGACCTTCAGTGACATCGTTGGCCACAGTTTATGGATTTTGGGTCAAATTCTAATTTACCTCACAGATTTCCTAACGCTAACTCCTCAGTGATTTATCCTACGCTGTACACACCAGTAACCTTTTATCCTGTGTATATCTGATGCAGACTATGTCGATAATAAAAGGATAAGTAGTATGTTAGAGAATGCTAAGTTTATTTGTCCTAAAGAAATTGCTAATGAAGAGGTAACACGACCATGCCATTTAGAAAAACAAAATGTCCATCGTTAGCTTAGTTATCGCTTAAAATATTTGGTTTTCTGTTAGAAACAAGTAATACCATTTTCTTTTAAAATTTCATATAATCTAGTGACGTACTTTATATATAATTTCTTCCATCTCCAGACGATTATATTCACCTTAAATGAGACTTTTTAAACTGGAGGGGTTAGATATAGCCTTCATTAACCACTTTACTACTATACCTAATATTTTGGTTCTATAGCAGGCTTCCTTGCACGTCTTCCTTAGCGATTTATTTGGCAGAATACAATTCTCTTGTATGTTATATATAGACCTTTAGTGCTGATATAGTTGCATCAATAACAAAAGGATAATGAGGTGCAGTGTGAAAGATAAATCGCTAGGCAAGAGATACTGCAACATTCTCAAAATCACTTCTAATCCAGTCCTTAAACTCACCTTCACAGCTCAGCAGTACAGCATTTGTTTATGTAATAACAAAAAGTAGCACAATATACTCTGAACAACTGCCCTGTACTCCGGTCTTTTATAATGTATTAAATATTACTACGTCAGGATGAATACAAATTTTACAAAAATCTTTACGTCTTCTTTAAATATTTGCATACACTACCAGAAAACAGTCAATTTGCAACTTTTTCATGAAATATTAATGACTTCATCCCAAGGCTAATACGTGCATGTTATAAGGTCATTTCTACCATAGTTATTTTTGGATGATATCAGAATAATTGTGTTCATTAAATTTTTTTTTTTTTTTTTTTTTTTTTAATATTGTGTGTTCGTACCTATGCTACAAGCTGGGCAAAAATGCTAATGACACTTTCTCTTTACCTTATAAATTTGCACATTACACCTTATCATTCTACCTGCACAGCGCAACTCACAACAATAAATATTAGTAAAGCCTTTGATGCCGTCCCCCAACGCAAACTAATCACCTAAATACACAACACAAACATGGAGAACACCAAGCGCTGGCTTGCCTTTTACTTGCCTGGTAGACAAGCACATGTTACATTCTCGGCCAACCCATCACCAACACGAAATTTCCCCATCAGAGTTGCACAGCGCTCAGATCTCCCGCCCACACTCTTCAACCTATACATGTATAATATTCCCCCATCCCAACCACCCACATATATTGTCTCATATGCAGATGACATCACCACAACAAACACAAACCACCCTGCAGACACAGCCTGTACACTGCAACAGGACTACCTCAACACACTGCAGACACAGCCTGTACATTGCAACAGGACTGCCTCAACACACTGCACACACAGCCTGTACACTGCAACAGGACTACCTCAACACACTGCAGACACAGCCTGTACACTGCAACAGGACTACCTCAACACACTGCAGACACAGCCTGTACATTGCAACAGGACTGCCTCAACACACTGCACACACAGCCTGTACACTGCAACAGGACTACCTCAACACACTGCAGACACAGCCTGTACATTGCAACAGGACTGCCTCAACACACTGCAGACACAGCCTGTACACTGCAACAGGACTACCTCAACACACTGCAGACACAGCCTGTACACTGCAACAGGACTACCTCAACACACTGCAGACACAGCCTGTACACTGCAACAGGACTACCTCAACACACTGCACACACAGCCTGTACACTGCAACAGGACTACCTCAACACACTGCACACACAGCCTGTACACTGCAACAGGACTACCTCAACACACTGCAGACACAGCCTGTACACTGCAACAGGACTACCTCAACACACTGCAGACACAGCCTGTACACTGCAACAGGACTACCTCAACACACTGCAGACACAGCCTGTACACTGCAACAGGACTACCTCATCACACTGCAGACACAGCCTGTACACTGCAACAGGACTACCTCATTACACTGCAGACACAGCCTGTACACTGCAACAGGACTACCTCAACACACTGCAGACACAGCCTGTACACTGCAACAGGACTACCTCAACACACTGCAGACACAGCCTGTACACTGCAACAGGACTACCTCAACACACTGCAGACACAGCCTGTACACTGCAGCAGGACTACCTCAACACACTGCAGACTTGGGTTAAGGACAACAGGATGAAAATCACCCCAGCCAAATCCACCAGCACACTCGCCACCAGCTGTAAGCATGAACACAGGTACTCCCCCCAACATCACATTATTTAACAATATACGTGTGCCACACACCGAACACTAACATTCTTAGAGAGACATAACATCGGACTCACCTTCGAGGACCCTGTATAAGACAAGAGGCGGTGCACCCCCAAACTCAGTGCACTCAGGCCAACTACAAGGCCTGACTTTGGGCTACAAAAAGATGCATTCTCCATATTCTAAAAAACAATATTGATATCAGTGATGATCAATACTCCTTTCCCCCCCCCCTTCTTCAGCAGAGGCTCCCATCCTATCTAACACCCACAACACCGTTGCAAGTCGTACAGAACAACGCCCTACACATCACCACTGACTGTACCAAATCGACTTCCTTAGGTCACTTACCATCTTATATTAACCTGCGGCGTCCTGTCGATGTTCTTTAACGTCCACACGTTTTGTCACTGCCAATCCCGTCGAAGTACATAAACGCGAAAAAATTACAAGGTCCCTAATTTGCACAATTTTCAATTTTCGCGAGTCATATGTGGTACGTATACACGTGACACCTTCCTCAACAAGATGCCAGGCAGGGACAATGCCTTACCCAGCATGACTTCCTCCCCCCCCCCTTGCATGCCATTGTCTCAGCAATTCACCTGTTATCAGTGACCTGGCCAGTATAGCCATGTCATGCCATGGTGCGAAATTCAGGGCCAGAGTGATTCCCCAATCAATGACAATGTGGAGGACAAACTTTACATAGCATTAGAGGAGGAAACAGAAATGATGATCAGGTAATGTGACAAAAAAAGGTCAGGTATTAGTGAGTGTAACAATGCTTATAATGCCTATATTACTGCTTGAAAACCAATATACTCTTGTACTACATATAAATTCGTACCAAGTAAATAAATAAATACCGTTTATGAGTGGTGTGAAATAGTTATCTTCCCATAGAACTCGTTTTCTTTGGTGCCAGCCTGATAGAAAACCCAATAAGGTAAGGAGGTACTCCTACCTATAATGAGTATTTTAAACCTCAGGTGAGCGATTTCTCTATGAATTTTCGATGTTTCTCACCAAAAGCGAAGGTTTGAGCCAAAAAAAAAAAAATTCCTAAAATGGTCGGGATTGGGGGGAGTCAGTGGTGGAAAAGTGGTCGGGATGGGGCGGGTTAAGGGATTTTTCTTCAGTCTATCATCACTAAAAATTACTGAGACGATTTCATTCTGCTTAGGCTCAATTTTTCAATTTGCGTGGGTCAGTAACGCCTCTCACAGAGCGATTTATTTTATTTATGACACCTTGTCCTCTTCTGTGTTACTTATTCTAACATAACCACCTATCTGTCTATCTATCTATTGCCAAACGCTTTAATCCCGTAAGGGGTGGCCATAAACAAAGCGCCTCCATTCGCCCTGTCCCCCGCCATTACCATAATCTGCATAAGTAACGTACAGAAGGATATTAACCAGGTATATGCAAAAATAAATCACTAAGGAAAAGGTGTTAGGGAGCTTTCTTACCTGACACGGGACTTTAGCTCATAGGTTCGTATAAGGAAGGTCCCTAACACCTCTTCCTTAGCGATTTATCTTTGAATATGGGCGGTTAAGTTCCTCTTATACTTTATTTACGTAGAGTATGGTGATAAAGGAAGGATTTATGTAGCACAGAATAGGGCAGTAAGGTGAAATAAACAAAATAAATCGCTTAGGACAAGGTGTTAGGGTGCTTCCTCAACCGACGAGAATACGGGTCATAGGCTATACTCTTTTCACTCTAACTTGGCCTAGACTTGCCGTCTCTCCGTCGTTTATGCTGAGTTGTAACAGTAGATTAGCAATAGAATATGGTGCTAATCACGAGGAAGTGCTATGGGAAGGATGTAGAGCCGTAGCATTGTTTTTTTCTGCCACTGAGCTATGTGAAATAAGCTGCAAAAGGACGAAAATCTGGGCTAAGTTAAGGTGAGAAGGGTATAGTTTTTCATTTTTTCTCTGTCCTATCAAGAATTAACCTTTACTCCCAGTCCTTCATGTATGCAGCAGGTCAACTCTGGAACTGTCTCCCTCTGTCTGTATTTCCTACTGCCTATGACCTCCAGTCTTTCAAACGCAGTGTATCCAGGCATCTCGAAAGGAACGAATCTTGAATTTGGCTCTGTTATCTTGTTTTTGTTTGTTCTTGGAACAATTTGCAGGCCTTTGGTTCCTTCTTCCTTACATAAAAAAAAATACCAACATCGAGAGCCCACAGATGTGTTGCTTATTGCCTTCCCTTGTGCTGTTTATTCCACTTCAAGACTCTTTCACCAAGCTCTATAAAATAATAAGGTAAAAACAAGAATTTGCTGAGGAAATACGTGATTAAGATGGAGGTAAATACGTTACTCTGATGCTGTATTTTTTCATTATATTCTTGCTAGAGCGTGTGTGAGAGAGGGGTGTGTGAGTTGGGGGGAGGGCAGTGTAATGGCACGGGGACAGGGCGAATTGGAGGTGATTTGTTTGTGGCCACCCCTTCGCAGAGATGAAGGAAATAGGAGTAGACTGTAGCACCAGTCGAGCAGGGCAGTACTCCCGAGGTGGATGGAAAGCTGATGACAGGGAGAGCTGGAGCTCCCGTTTCATCAGCCCTCAGGACTAGTTCCTGACCATCCCCCTTTGCTGAACTTTTTCAGTGTCTCAGTTACACAGAGAGTAGGCCAGCATGCTCTCCAGTACAAATTTCTCTAACTATCTACACCAAACTACATGCACAGTACACACTTCACTTCCTTTTCCAAAATTCAAAAAAAAAATCATGGCTTCTCTTCACCCAGCCTCGGAGTCCCCAGGGAGGGGACCATAAATGCCCCCACCTTCCGCCCCTCTCCCGGTGACGACTCGAGGTGCCTGGAACCACTGTCTGACTCTCTTCTTCTTCATTTCTGCAACATTCGCGGCCTTTCCTCTAACTTTCGCTCTGTTGAGCACCACCTCTCCTCCTCTAAACCTCACCTTCTTTTTCTAACTGAGACTCAGCTGTCTGAGGCAACTGACAGCAAACCCTTTTCTGTATCCTCCTACTTTCTCTATACTCATTTCAAAGCCAAAGGTGGCTGTTGTGTATATATACGCAACGACTTATCTTGCTCTCGTGTTCCTGAACTCGATTCTTCTGAATTCTCTAAACTCTGGCTTCAGCTATCCTGTCATTCTCTGATTAAATATATCTGTGCTGTTTACTTATCCCCTAATTCTACTGACTATCAAAAATTCTTTGACTATCTTCTACGATGGAACATATTCTATCCATGTCTCCTTTCTCTGAAATCTCCATTCTAGGAGATTTCAATGTTCACCACCACCTTTGGCTCTCCTCTCCTTTCACTGATCCACCTGGTGAACAAGCCTACATCTTTTCTATCCTTAATGACCTAGCGCAGCTTGTACAGCACCCTACCCGTATCCCAGACTGCCTTGGAGAGAGCTCCAACATACTTGACCTCTTCCTCACAACTAATCCTTCTGCTTATTCTGTTAATCTTTTCTCTCTGTTGGGCTCCTCCGATCACAACCTTATCACCTTAACCTATCCTTTCACTCCGGTACGGCCTGTGGACCCTCCAGGGAAACGTCGTCTGTGGCATTTTAGAGCTGCATATTGGGAGGCCCTCAGGCAGTACATTGATTTTCCCTGGAATGATTATTGCTTCCATGGCCGGGAGCCATCTGGGTGTGCCTTGCCATTACAGAGGTTATTCTCTTGGGCATGGAAACATACATTCCTTTCTCATATCCTTTGACTAACGCAAGAAAGCCTCGGTTTAATCACGCTTGTTCTAATGCTGTCCACAACAAGGAGAGGGCCTACAAATGGTACCGGAGCCAACCCACCCTTGAATCACATCATCTTTACGTTTCTGCCCGGAATCATGCTAAGTCTGTTCTTCACTCTGCTGAAAATTATTTCATCCATACTAAATGCTCTCAATTCTCCAACTCGAATTCTTCCCACTCCTTCTGGCACCTTGCCAAAAACCTTTCTAACAACTTTACCTCATCATCCTTCTCTCCTCTTTTCTACTCTGATGGTTCTATAGCTATTTCTTCTACTGATAAAGCAGATCTCTTCACACAGACTTTCTCCTCCAATTCCACCTTAGATGATTCCGGTGCTGTTCCTCCATCACTTCCCACCTCTGACTTCCTCATGGCTGACATTAAAATTTCTTCAGCTGATGTATTTTCTGCCATCACTAGCCTCAGTACTAACAAGGCATATGGGCCTGATGGAGTCCCTCCTGTTGTTCTCAAGAACTGTGCTTCTGTGCTTACACCCTGCCTAGGCAAACTCTTTCGCCTTTGTCTGTCAACTTGTACGTTTCCTACTTGCTGGAAGTTTGCTCTCATTCAGCCAGTTCCAAAGAAGGGTGACCACTTCCAACCCTCCAACTATCGTCCAATTGCTTTAACGTCCTGTACTTCAAAAGTTTTTGAGTCAATTCTCAATAGAAAAATTTTAAGGCATCTTTCCTATCACAACCTTTCTGATCGTCAGTACGGGTTCCGTCAGGGACGCTCCACTGGCGATCTTCTCACCTACCTTTCAGACTCCTGGTCGTCCTCCTTTCGGGACTTTGACGAAAGCTTTGCCATTGCACTTGACATCTCAAAGGCTTTCGATCGAGTCTGGCATAAATCTTTAATTTCCAAACTGCCCTCCTACGGTTTCTATCCTTCTATCTGTGCCTTCATCACTAGCTTCCTTTCTGGTCGTTCTATAGCTGCTGTTGTAGACGGCCATCGTTCTTCTCCTAGATCTATCAACAGTGGTGTTCCTCAGGGCTCTGTCCTATCACCAACTCTCATCCTTTTATTCATCAATGACCTTCTAAGCTGTACATCTAACCCTATCCACTCATACGCTGATGACTCCACCCTTCACCTTTCCATTCGGTTCCCGCAACGCCCATCTCAGCAGTTACTTCAACAAACAAGGGATGAGGCTATGGCACACCTAATGTCTTACTTGGCTCGTATCTCTGACTGGGGTAAAAATAATCTTGTTGTTTTTAATGCATCTAAGACTCAGTTCTTACACCTATCAACACGTCAAAATCTTCCACAGGTATACCCACTAATGTTTAATAATATTCAGCTTAATCCTGCATCATCCTTGAACATGATTGGGGTTTCATTTACTCGGGACTTATCGTGGAAAGATCATATTACATCTCTTGTAAAATCTGCTTCCAAGAGATTGGGTGTGCTAAGCCGACTCCGCTCTTCCTTTACCCTTACACAATTGTTGACTCTGTACAGGAGTTTTATCTGCCCCTGTGTGGAGTACAACTCTCATGTGTGGGGAGGCTCCCCACATACAGCTCTTCTCAATAGGGTGGAGTCAAAGGCTTTTCGTCTCATTAACTCTCCTCCTCTTACTGGCTCCCTTCAACCTCTGTCTCTTAGCCGCACTGTTGCATCTTTATCTCTTTTCTATCGCTACTTTAATGGTCACTGCTCCTCTGAACTGTCTGCATGCATTCCTCCACCTCTACGACGGGCGCGTAGCACCCGTCTAGCAGCAAATTCTCATCCCGTTTCTGTCCAACTCTCTAATGCAAGAGTTAACTGTTACTCCCAGTCCTTCATTTATGCAACAGGTCAACTCTGGAACTGTCTCCCTTTGTCTGTATTTCCTGCTGCCTATGATCTCCAGTCTTTCAAACGCAGTGTGTCCAGGCATCTCGAAATGAATGGATCTCTCTTGTATTTTGTTTTTCTCTTGGAGGGAACTCTTATTGCGGGCTCATGGCCTTTGGTTCCTTCTTCCTTGCATAAAAAAATAAGAAATAATAGCCCAGGAAATAGCCAGGCAGAAGAAAAAATGCCCAGGAAATAGCCAGGCAGAAGAAAAAATAGCCCGGGAAATAGCCAGGCAGAAGAAAAAATAGCCCGGGAAATAGCCAGGCAGAAGAAAAAATAGCCCGGGAAATAGCCAGGCAGAAGAAAAAATAGCCCAGGAAATAGCCAGGCAGAAAAAAAATAGCCCAGGAAATAGCCAGGCGGAAGAAAAAATAGCCCAGGATATAGCCAGGCAGAAGAAAAAATAGCCTAAAAATACTGCTCTTCTTCTTACACTCCTTGGCCCAAGTTAAGGAAGCTCCCTATCACCTCTTCCTAAGCGATTTATTTTGCTTACGACACCCTGCTTGCCTCTTATGTGTTATTCAAATCACTCTAATAACACCATACCCTCCATAAATAACTTACAAGATTATATTAACCTTCCGTACCAAAAATAAATCGCTAAGGAAAAGGTGTTAGGGAGACTCCTTATCTTTTAGGGGGTGCTCGTATTTATTCCTGCACCATTCTCTCTCTCTCTCTCTCTCTCTCTCTGTCCTTTTGGGCCTATTGTTGTTAGTGTTTTTATTTATATTCTCATCCTCGGTCTCCATGCTTCTGTTTTTGCTGTCTCCACGTCCTGGCATGGCAAAAGAGGCATTACCTACCCTCACCAGTCTTTGATAGCCTATAAGGTTGATTTTAATATGTTAGTTTATAGGAGTTCCAGGCTTTACGACCGGTGCGGCTAAGGGAAGCATAAGGTTGACATTTGTGCACCGAGTCATAGGATTTTGAACCTTAAGATGAAGTCGAAGCAATTTGTACTGACTAGAGGTGCTATAAGATCGACTTTTTTGTATTATTCATGGGGATTCAGACCTCTAAAACCCATTGTCGGAGTAATGTTAGGCTAGGAGTATGTTAAGGTCCATTTTTACTTTGTCTTTCATAGGACTTTGAACCTTCAGACCATCACCGAAGCAATCTTTTATAGCTACGAAACTCATAAGGCCGACTTTTATATGCAAACTCATTAGGATTCAAACCTTTATGCTGCCTTGATTTGCTGGGATAGTCATAAGGTCTAATTTTACGTACAGATACATAGGATTTCGAAGCTTCAAGACCAAAAGCAGAGCAGTAAGATAGAATATAAATACAGACTCAGTAGGTTTCGAAACGATGCTACGAAAAAAAAGGAGTCATTTATTTATTTATTCATTTATTTGGTCCTCATCCCCATAAGGTCGAATATTACACACTGGTTCACTGGGATTCTAACCATTAATGTCTAAGTGGAGCAGTTTCTCTCTCTCTCTTTCTCTCTCTCTCTTCTTTAGTCCCATAAGGTCGATTTTATATACTCATTCAGTAGGATCCGAACCCTTAAAGCCAGAACGAAGCATTTTGGCATACCCTTTATTTGTTTACATATTTATTTTTTTGCTGCAGATCCTATATGGTGGAATTAAATGCTGATTCATTAGGATTTGAACCCTTGATACAGAGGCAGATGGTTTAGAGGGAATATAAGACTTGTACACGTGACAAGAATGAAACACTATTATCATTCTCCCGAGCTGTAATTTCTATATATCTGTCTATTGCCAGACGCCTTAACCCCGTAACGGGTGGCACAAACAAATCCCCTCCATGTCGTCCTGTCTCCCACCATTTCACTGCCCTGCTCCCAGCTCACACACCCCTTTCTCATATACCTCTCCACTCCATCCTTTCATCACATCCTCGGCCTCCCCTTCCCTCTCCCACCCTCCACCTCACTCACATACACTCTCCTCGTCAGTCTCTCACTCTCCATCCTCTCCTCATGGCCAAACCACCTCAGTGTGTTCCTCATAACGCTTCCTATCACATCCACATCCACACCACAACGCTCCTTCACTTCCTTATTTGTCAGTCTGTCTCTCCAAGTGACTCCATAGGCTCCTCTCAAATAACTCATTTCCAACCCCCATTTTTACCCCTTCTCTCATGTCCACCTTCCTTTTAATCTGATTTAGCACTGAAAAGCAATTATCTGAGCCAGGAGCCATTTGCCAAGGGGAAATGATTCGCTTGTTCGTTGTTGATAAGATAAATTGCTTCGAATAAGTGAGCTGTTTTCCTTCATTTGGTGGTGGGTGGACTTCCTTCTTCTGCATCCTTTTCTCTTCCTTCCTTTCTGTTTCTTTATCTTTTCTCTCTCTCCTCTTTTTCTTCTTCCTGTTTCTCTTTGTCTTCTACATTTCTTTTTTTTTTTTTTTAATGTTTTCTTTCCTTGTTCCTCTGCTTCGACACTTTCATTTCCTCCTCTTCCTTCTCCCCCTCTTCCTCCTTCCCTCTCCTATTTATTTTTGACCTCCTCCTCCTCCTCCTCCTTCTCCTCCTCCCCCCCTCCATCACTTCTAGTTATCTTCCTTGTCTTCATTTTATCCTCTTCTCCACCTCCATCCTTTTTTCCTCTCTCTCTCTCTCTCTCTCTCTCTCTCTCTCTCTGTCTGTCTGTCTGTCTGTCTCTCTCTCTCTCTCTCTCTCTCTCTCTCTCTCTCTCTCTCTCTCTCTCTCTCACCTCCAACCTAGCAATTTCCACACCCAGCTGGCTCACACATCTAGGCAGCTCCGGCATGAGTTTACAGTATAGCATTTAGCTTGAAGGAAAAACTGAAGCAAGGATGATGTATACTGTGGTTGGGGGTGGGGTGGGTATACTGCTTTCACAATAACTTGGCCCAAAACTACCACATTAACGCTACAATATGATGCTAGTCACGAAGAAGAGCTGTAGTATTGTCTTTTTCTGCCAATGGGTTTAGTGTTTTTACGCTAACTTGGCCTAAAAATACTAGCTTTTCATCCTAGATGCTAAGTTGTAGGAACACATTAACACTCGAATGTGATGCTAGTCACGAAGAAGTGCTGTGGAAGGGATGTAGAGCCGTATTAATGTCTTTTTCTGCCCTTGAGTCACTGTACTGTTTTTACGCTAACTTGGCCTAAAATTGTTATCTTTTCATCATAAATGCTAAGTTGTAAGCAATATTATCCCTAGAATATGATGGTAGTCACGAAGAAGTGCTAAGGGAGGGATATAGAGCCATAATATTGTCTTTTTCTGCCAATGAGTCACTCTTCTTTACTCTAACTTGGCCTAAAATTGCCATAATTGCATCTTAAATGCTAAGTTGTAAGAATATGAACGCTAAGAATAATAACACTAGAATATGATGCTAGTCACGAAGAAGTGCTGTGGAGGGGATGTAGAGCCGTAGTATTGAATTTCTCTGCCCCTAATTCTCTATGCTCATTTTACTCTAACTTGGCCTAAAAATGCTATCTTTTCGTCATAAATGCCAAGTTGTGAGAATATTAACACTAGAGTATGATGCTAGTCACGAAGAAGTGATAGCTATGGAAGGGGACGTAGAGCCATAGTGTAATAGAGCTACGTGAAATAGCTCTAAAAAAGAAAATTTGGGCCAAGTTAGAGTAAAAAGACTATAGGACATTAATTTGTATAAAGCTTCCTGAGGGATAGATATATTTTACTCCATTTTACTGTAATTATTTCATCTTAATTTGCTCAGATTCTCTCTCTCTCTCTCTCTCTCTCTCTCTCTCTCTCTCTCTCTCTCTCTCTCTCTCTCTCTCTCTCTCTAAGTATCTCTGTGGCATTAAAAAGACAATACAGTGGCGCCACATCCTTTCCATTGCACTTCTTCATGACTAGCATTAAATATTTGCTTTATTTTTATAACTCAACAAGATAGGGAGATGGCAATTTTAGGATGGAGAGTGAGAGACTGACGAGGAGAGTGTATGTGAGTGAGGTGGAGGGGGGAGAGGGAGGGGGAGGCCAAGGATGAGATGGAGGGATGGAGTGGAGAGGTATATGAGAGAGGGGGGTGTGAGCTGGGAGCAGGGCAGTGAAATGACGGGGGACAGGGCGACATGGAGGTGATTTGTTTGTGGCCACCCTTTACGGAATTAAAGCGTCTTGTAATAGATAGAGGTAGTGTGAAAGGCATATAGGAAGCATGTCGTTAACCCTTTCATCTCCCGTATGTCATTCATGTCATCTATTTAGTCTGTCAGTCCGCTTTGGAGAGACGTGATTGGATTATTTGGAAATAGCATTCGTCTCTATCTATCTATCTATTGCCAGACGCCTGAATCCCGTAAGGGGTGGCCACAAACAAATCGTCTCCATGTCGCCCTGTCCCCTGCCATTTCACTGCCATGCTCCCAGCTCACACCCCCCTCTCTCATATACCTCTCCACTCCATCCCTCCATCTCATCCTTTGCCTCCCCCCCTCCCTCTCCCCCCCTCCACCTCACTCACATACACTGTATCATCATTTATTCCAATATCTCTTTTATTTCTCTGATCCAGGGCAGGCGCTATGAAGGAGTTGTTTGGTTTTATGCAAGAAAGAAGGAACCAAAGGCTGAGATCCCACAAACCGTTCCTTCCAAGTAAATAAAACACAAAAGAACCAAATTCAAGATCCATTCATTTCGAGATGCCTGGACACACTGCGTTTGAAAGACTGGAGAGCGTAGGAAGTAGGAAATGCAGACAGGGAGACAGTTCCAGAGCTGACCTGTTGCAATTGTTATTTAAATGTATCGTGGATGGTGATGGGTGGAGTAGTTGACATTAGCTCCTTCAGAAAGCAATATATTTCTTGTCCTTTTGCTACGGGGGTGTAGAGAGGAAATTTAGCTACTACTACAACTACTACTACTACTACTACTACTACTACGACTACTACTACTACTATTACCACTACCACCACTACCACCACCACCACCACCACCACCACTATTACTACTACTACTACTACTACTACTACTACTACAACCACCACACTTACCCTTATAACTCTTGTGTAGACCTCTTCTAATTAAACCCACAGTAATTCCATCTAACAACCATTCAAGATATCTATCTGTCTATCTATCTGGTGAACAATTAAACTCATCATTATTTTCCTCTCAACACTCTTTCCTTAACTATCTCAGTCTCTATACTTCAGTCCTCTAAGTTAATACTATTGTTACTATCATCACACGTCACAGGAGCAGTTAGTTATCATTATCAGCACCATTCTTCTCTCTCTCTCTCTCTCTCTCTCTCTCTCTCTCTCTCTCTCCCTGCTGTCATCACCACCACCATTACCACCCATTCACCATCAGTTTCTTTTCCGTCAGTTACGCAGGAAGAAAATATAGCATTACACTTTGCTTCTCTTAATTTTCACCTAATCTTCCTCCCTCTCTGCCAGGTAAGAAAAGAGAAGTTCGGAATGCTTATATTTTTTTTTAAATGCAAGAAAGAAGGAACCAAAGGCCAGGAAGAAGATGCGTGTATGCAGTGAGGGGGGAAACGTTCGTCTGGTCTCTCTCTCTCTCTCTCTCTCTTGATATTTCCAAGATGAGGGAGGTTTGGTATGCTTCCCCGTCCACATATAATGACTTTATAGGATACGTCAGGGAGGAAAGTGACAGACATGCCCTAAGTGTGAAGTAGATGCAGTGGAATAGTACTCTAAAGTTTTCCCTTCGAAGTACATTTAATCGCTTGCATCTGTGTGTGTGTGCGTGTGTCTGTTCCCATAATATCTCAACACCTAGTGGGCAAATTGCATCCAAATTTCGTAGGCAGTATCCTGGGGTATATGACTTGTTTGTTATTGATTTTGGTGAAGCTAAGATGTTGCGCCTCCGATTGCCAGAGGATTTTGCAAGAATATACCCCCTTCACTTTTCTTGTTTAGAGATGAATTAGGAGCGTGGCCAGGATGGGGGAAAGTTAAGGGACGGGTGGTCAGGGATGGCAGTAAGGAAAAGAGCGGAGAGAATGCAGTCAGCGTTGCATTTTAACTAACGGCACAACTTTATGCCAAAGTTTTATCTATCTATAGCCAGACGCCGCAGTCTCGCAAGGGGTGGCCGCAAACTAATCGCCTCCATGTCGTCCTCTCCCCTGCCACACCGCTTTCTTCCCCCCAACTTACACCCCCTTCTCATGTACTGTACCTCTCTGCTCCATCCCTCCATTTCATCCCTGGTCTCCCCCCTCCCTCTACCCCCCCTCCACCTCACTCACATACACTCTCCTAGTTAGTCTTACTCTCCATCCTCTCCACATGGTCAAACTACCTCAATGTTTTAACCTAGTGAGTTTTATGACAGTTTTATTTCGTACGGGTTACGCTCTCTCTCTCTCTCTCTCTCTCTCTCTCTCTCTCTCTCTCTCTCTCTCTCTCTCTCTCTCTCTCGTGTCCATATATTTTATTTTCTCTCTCCAAACGATTATATTCCTCTTTTATAATTGATTCTCTTGCAGTAGAAATAAAAAAAAATACTGAGTGTTGAGAATTGTAGTATATATATTGAGGAAGTTGGTGACTGGGTGTGCATACTGGAGAGTGTATAGAGGAGTAGGTACAATGCAGTGTTGGTGGTTGTTGTATGTATGCTGAGAGGTTGGTGAATGTGTGTGTAGAATGTGTAAATAGAGGTGTGTATTGTGAAAGGATAAAGGATTAGTAATTTCCTGTGAGTGTTGGCAACAGGAGTGTGTATACCTTGAGAGGATATGTAACTGTGTGTATATTCTAGCTGGAGTGTGGGTAAAGGAAGTGTGTGTATATTGAGGGGGTTGGTGATTACGTGTAGATATTGGAATGCTGGCAGTTCAGGTGTTGGTAATTGAGGTGTTGGCAATTGGAGTGTGTGAAATATTGAGTGGGTTGGTGATTGCGTGTGTGCAGACAGGCTAATGGTGTGGTGGTGTGTGCTGGAGGGTGGGAGTGTGTATCCTGTCATGAGAGTATTAAGAGTCTAGTTTATAGCACACCTGTCAGGGGTAACTACAGTCCTTTCACCTTAAATTGGCCCAGATTTTTGTGCCCCTGCAGCTTATATCACGTAGCTTTTATCCTCCCCTGTGTGGAGTACAACTCTCATGTGTGGGGAGGCTCCCCACATACAGCTCTTCTCAACAAGGTGGAGCCAAGGGTTTTTGCCTCATTAACTCTCCTCCTCTTACTGGCTCCCTTCAACCTCTTTCTCTTCGCCGCACTGTTGTCTCTTTGTCTTTTCTATCGCTACTTCAGTGGTCACTGCTCCTCTGAACTGTCTGCTTGCATTCCTCCACCTCTACGACAGGCGCGTAGCACCCGTCTAGCAACAAACTCTCATCACTTTTCTGTCCAGCTCTCTAATGCAAGAGTTAACCGTTACTCCCAGTCCTTCATGTATGGAACAGGTCAACTCTGGAACTGTCTTCCCGTGTCTGTATTTCCTACTGTCTACGAACTCCAGTCTTTCAAAGGCAGTGTGTCCAGGCATCTCGAAATGAACAGATCTTGAATTTGGCTCTCTGTTAACTTGTTTTTGTTTTGTTTTTCCTTGGATGGAACAATTTTGCTGGCTTCTGGCCTTTGGTTCCTTTTTCCATGCATAAAAAAAAAATAATAATGGCAGACTTAGACAATACTCTGGCTCTACATCATTCCCTTAGCACTTCTTCGTGATCAGCGTCATAAGCGTTAATTTACTGTTACAACTTAGCATAGATGGAGAGAGGGCAATTTTAGACCAAGTTAGGGTGAAAAGAGTATATTTCCCTGGCATCTGATGGGGCCTGGGTTGGGTTAAGTGTGTTTTGGTTGAATCTGGTTAGATAAGGTTAGGTTGTCTGTTTTAGTGTGTGTTGTGGTGCTTGGTTGAGTTAGGTTGGCAAGGTTAGGTGGGGTTAGACTAGGTTAGGTGGGGTTAGGATTTGATATTGGCTGTGTTGTGCTGTTCGTGTAGATTAGGTTGGTAATGTTAGGAGTGGTATGTGGGGATGCTTACCATCCACTCACTCGATGTAGTGTTGCTCTTTCCTTCCTTTTTTTCTTCCTTTTCTGTCTTTCTTTCCTTCATTCTTTCCTCTTCCTTCTGCCTATGGGTGACTCTACACTGAGTGACAAGCCAAATGGTTTCCTGTACACCAGGAAACCATATCTACGCTATGTGGTAACTATATAACCAAACTGACGCCTGGTGGTTTAGTGGGTAATTATTGTGCTCCAATCGGATTGAGCCGGTGAAGGTATATATCCAAGGGGTGGTTGGGGTTTATTGCTCACGTAATGCCACTCAGGGATGAGTGAGGTTGGTCACTCTCATCTTAAATGTCAGGACCAACTTGCCTAGCCCCGGGCTCTTACGCTCCTCATGGGGCAACGTAGGATTGGATGATGGATGGATGGATATTCCTTGGAGATTCCATGTCAAAATGGGGGAGATGATTGGAGCGTAACATTAGTTTATAGGTTAAAACAGCGTAGTGTATTGAGAGTGAGAGACTGACGAGGAGAGTGTGAGTGAGGTGGAGGAGGAGGAGAGAGAGGGGGAGGCCAAGGATGAGATGGAGGGATGGAGTGGAGAGGTATATGAGAGAGGTGGGTGTGAACTGGGAGCAGGGCAGTGAATGGGCCGGGGACAGGGCGACATGGAGGCGGTTTGTTTGTGGCCACCCCGTACGGGATTAAGGCGTCTGACAGTAGACAGACAGTACTGAAGTGTGGGGCTGCGGTGGTGGTAGGGTGTATAAGTGTGAATGTAGAGTGCAGATGGTGAAAAAGCAATGATGTATGGTTGCAGATGGTGCTGGGGTGAGGTGGTGTGGATGTAGGTGGTTGTGTGGATGTAGGTGGTGGTGTGGATGTAGGTGGTGGTGTGGATGTAGGTGGTGGTGTGGATGTAGGTGGTGGTGTGGATGTAGGTGGTGGTGTGGATGTAGGTGGTGGTGTGGATGTAGGTGGTGGTGTGGATGTAGGTGGTTGTGTGGAAGTAGGTGGTTCGTTTTGGTATACTCCTGTTACTCTAACTTGGCCTAAAATTGCCATCCGTCCATCCAGAATGCGGAGTTATGACAGATTAACAGCCGAATTTGATGCTTGTCGATCAATCTATTGCCAGAAGCCTTAATTCCGTAAGGGGTGGCCACAAACAAATCGCCTCCATGTCGCCCTGTCCCCTGCCATTTCACTGCGCTGCTCCCAGCTCACACCCCCTGTCTCATATACCTCTCCACTCCATCCCTCCATCTCATCCTCGGCCTCCCCCACAAAGAACTGCTATGAAAAGGATGTATAGCCGCAGCACTGTCTTTTACTACCACTGAACTTTGAGACGTAAATTGCAAAAGGACAAAAATCTGGTCCACGTTAAGGTGAAAGGTGTGGGTGTAGATGGTTGCAGGCTAGGGTGTGTGTAAGGGTGCATTTGTAGGTAACACACACACACACACACACACACACACACACACACACACGTGATGTCAGAGTTAGGTTGTATGAGTGGAGGTGATATTGCAGTGGTTGTATTATAGGGAGCGCACACACACACACACACACACACACACACACACACACACACACACACACACACACACACACACACACACACACACACACAGGTTGAAGAGACAGAGATAGAGAGGGGGCGTGGCCGGCAACCAGTCTAAGATATATATTGACAGGTTGTGGTAGGGAAGGTTGACAGAAGGAGCCACCACACCCACCACCAGTCCCTCTCTGTCTGTCTCCCAGTTAGGTCTCCACCCCTCCTTTGGTCTCCTTTATTGGTCTTCTCTCTACCCTCCAATTCCCCTTCCATCATTGCATCACGTAGCCTCAGTTCTTTCCTTTTCCTCTTCGTTTTCATACCTTTCATCAGCAGTAATTTTCCCTTCACCCTTGTCTTCATCTTTTGTTACCCTTCTCAAATATAAAGCTGTTTTCGCCAATATTTACATTTATATTTACCCAATTTCTGTTTCTTCTCCGTCACGTTATATTCAGTCTATATGTGGAGAGGATGGAGAGTGAGACTGACGAGGAGAGTGTACAGTATGTGAGTGAGGTGGAGGGGGAGGAAGGGGGAGGCCAAGGATGAGATGGAGGGATGGAGTGGAGAGGAATATGAGAGAGAGGTGTGAGCTGGGAGCAGGACAATGAAATGGTGGGGGACAGGGCCACACGGAGGCGATTTGTTTCTGTCCATCCCTTACGGGATTAAGGCATCTGACAATAGATAGATAGATAGACAGTGTCAAGTTACAATATTCTTTACCATAATCCTTCACGCTTAATCTTACCACTAGATGCTGTCACATCTTAGGACCTTGTGAGAGAGAATGAGGCGTGTGTGTGAGTGGATAGGAGGGTGATTGACACACACACACACACACACACACACACACACACACACACACACACACACACACACACACACACACACACACACACACACACACACACACGCTGGTGCAGTGGTAACGTTCTCGCTTGCCAACTGGTGGACGGGAGTTCGCGCCTCGCTCAGGTTGCGAAAAGTTTCACTGACGAAGTGGGTGGTTACTGTCCCCCTGGAGCAAGGGGACGGGTGTGTGCGTGTGTGAAGGTCACAGCCTTGCCCTTATATTGGACTATATGAGCTCTCAGCTCCCTTCCGGGAGGGTAAAAGCTGACGATCACGACCATCAAAGTGATCCTGACCGACCCGGTGAATTACACTGCCTTACAACTCTGCTGATATGCGCCAGTCTTATAAGGGGTGCCATGATGTATATTGGTACAACCGTTTTCTTTTATTTTTGCGTCAAAGAGCACGAAAGCGCAAGGGATAACTAAAGAAATTAACGGAAGCAAACGAACCATTGAATCTTTCTTTGATCATGTAAAGCTGGACGCGCGCTTTTCGCCACGCAGGTGATAAAGAAAGGCCGGGTAACCTGCTAATTCTTGACATGACTGAAGTATATATATATATATATATATATATATATATATATATATATATATATATATATATATATATATATATATATATATATATATATATATATATATTAGGGTGGTCCTTATACAGTATAGTAGGGCCAAAATTCGATTTCGAAAATTCAAATGCCATACCCAATCAAAACATTCTAAATAGGTTAAAAATACTGTATGTGAAATATTTTTGACAACAAATAATTTACAGAGGTTGTTCATTGCCCTTGAATATCACTGTATAAGAGTCAAACCGTGTATATTCAGAGAATTTTGTATCTGAAATTTTCTGACATTTATGAATTTTTTTAGATACGACATCAGCTCATAGGTCACAAACGGTTAATTTTGGTAAAAGGTAGATATATTTATTAACTAATCTGAATTGCTTCAAAGCAAGTTATAGATTTTTGATGAACACTTAATTGTAATACCAATAAACTACTATCAATACAGTCACTTCTGCATTATTAAATGACCAATATGTCGCCAACCAAATCATTGACCATTCATTGCTGCAGGCGTCGCTTAACTCCATGAGGAACTCTGCGTCTGTGGTCGGCCACAACCTGTAGGATGAATTGCAGTTGGTCTTCATCCTTCATTAGACGACCGGAGAAGGCCTATATAAGTGCAACTGCTCGTTCAGCGTGATCATTGGTTACTGCGAGTTTTTGCAAACATGCCAGCGCCTCTCCGTGTGTACGATCTTCATACCATTGGTCAACAGGTAACTTCAAAAAATCATCATCGATATTCAGTCTTTTGAAGAGGTTCTTTGTCGCTTCGTGGCGAAATGAGTGACAGTCTTTCCTCGAAAGTCACCAATCGCAATGGTCACTGGCTTGGGAGGATCCTTCATACCATCATTGAAATTCATAGCTTGCACCATCTGTTTCTTGGCTTCTTGACTGATGTTATCATCAAACAGTGCAAGACCCATCAGCTCTTCATTCAAGTACCACAGATGAGAGGCAATTTTCTGAGCTGTTACTCTGGAAATCTCATTGTTGATGGTGGCATAGTTGACTAGGGCCTGCAGCAGATGCAGGTCGTTCTGTGGGGCGCTCACTGCAAGTGGTGGTGTTATCACGTAGAAGCGTGTGTAAAACACACACAGGTCACAGAGACCACGCTCTTCACTGATGGTCAAGGTAAACTGTGAACGAAACATCCACACTTTGAATGTGTAGATTACCTTTGACATCCATCATGCTTGATGCATCGTGCTGGGCTTATGAGAGAGAGAGAGAGAGAGAGAGAGAGAGAGAGAGAGAGAGAGTTACCCACGTCTTCCTCGCGTGTCAAGAAAGGCTAAACAATGCACAAGAGCAAGGAACAGTAAACTCTTCCTTTTTACAGTAGTGAGTGTCGTGACGAGCCCACTGCCAGTAGAGTTTGAGCAGCTTGCCTCGTAGCTCGTACAAAGTGGATGGCAGAGGTGAAATTCCCACTTTGCTCTTCTTAAAACTGTGTAGTTCTAGAAAATAATTATATGATGATGATGCCGATGATATGTGGTGATGATGATGCCAGCTCTGTGTCGCCCTCCTTATAATGATAATAATAATAATAATAATAATAATAATAATAATAAATAATAATAATAATAATAATAACAATAACAATAAGTAAAGCAAGAAGCACCTCAGTTTACCCAACATGTCATTTTCCTGGTAAATAGACGTTGTGCCTCTGACGCTGTTAATCTCTTCAGTGTGACGAATATTCAAAAGTTTATGTCTACTATTTCCAGATGATTTTCCTTCAGCCTGACGATAGACTTTATTGCGTTAGCGAGCACATACCAACAGAGCCTTCCTGAACTGTACAACAAAGCCTTCCTGAATTGTACAACGGAGCCTTGCTGAACTGTACAACAGAGCCTTCCTGAATTGTACAACGGAGCCTTCCTGAATTATACAACAGAGCCTTCCTGAATTGTACAACAGAGCCTTCCTGAATTGTACAACAGAGCCTTCCTGGATTCTACAACGGAGCCTTCCTGAATTGTACAACAGAGCCTTCCTGAATTGTACAACAGAGCCTTCCTGAATTGTACAACAGAGCCTTCCTGAATTGTACAACAGAGCCTTCCTGAATTGTACAACGGAGCCTTCCTGAATTGTACAACGGAGCCTTCCTGAATTGTACAACGGAGCCTTCCTGAATTGTACAATGGAGCCTTCCTGAATTGTACAACGGAGCCTTCCTGAATTGTACAACAGAGCCTTCCTGAATTGTACAACAGAGCCTTCCTGAATTATACAACAGAGCCTTCCTGAATTGTACAACGGAGCCTTCCTGAATTGTACAACGGAGCCTTCCTGAATTGTACAACGGAGCCTTCCTGAATTGTACAACGGAGCCTTCCTGAATTGTACAACGGAGCCTTCCTGAATTGTACAACGGAGCCTTCCTGAATTGTACAACGGAGCCTTCCTGAATTGTACAACGGAGCCTTCCTGAATTGTACAACGGAGCCTTCCTGAATTGTACAACGGAGCCTTCCTGAATTGTACAACGGAGCCTTCCTGAATTGTACAACGGAGCCTTCCTGAATTGTACAACGCAGCCTTCCTGAATTGTACAACAGAGCCTTGCTGAATTGTACAACAGAGCCTTGCTGAATTGTACAACAGAGCCTTGCTGAATTGTACAACAGAGCCTTGCTGAATTGTACAACAGAGCCTTCCTGAATTGTACAATGCAGCCTTCCTGAATTGTACAACAGAGCCTTCCTGAATTGTACAACGGAGCCTTCCTGAATTGTACAACGGAGCCTTCCTGAATTGTACAACAGAGCCTTGCTGAATTGTACAACAGAGCCTTGCTGAATTGTACAACAGAGCCTTCCTGAATTGTACAACGGAGCCTTCCTGAATTGTACAACGGAGCCTTCCTGAATTGTACAACAGAGCCTTCCTGAATTGTACAACAGAGCCTTCCTGAATTGTACAACGGAGCCTTGCTGAATTGTACAACGGAGCCTTGCTGAATTGTACAACGGAGCCTTACTGAATTGTACAACAGAGCCTTGCTGAATTGTACAACAGAGCCTTGCTGAATTGTACAACAGAGCCTTGCTGAATTGTACAACAGAGCCTTCCTGAATTGTACAACAGAGCCTTCCTGAATTGTACAACGGAGCCTTCCTGAATTGTACAACGGAGCCTTCCTGAATTGTACAACAGAGCCTTCCTGAATTGTACAACGGAGCCTTCCTGAACTGTACAACGGAGCCTTGCTGAATTGTACAACGGAGCCTTCCTGAACTGTACAACGGAGCCTTGCTGAATTGTACAACGGAGCCTTCCTGAACTGTACAACGGAGCCTTCCTGAACTGTACAACAGAGCCTTCCTGAATTGTACAACGGAGCCTTCCTGAACTGTACAACAGAGCCTTCCTGAATTGTACAACGGAGCCTTCCTGAACTGTACAACGGAGCCTTCCTGAACTGTACAACGGAGCCTTCCTGAACTGTACAACGGAGCCTTCCTGAACTGTACAACGGAGCCTTCCTAAAATCTTTTACAAACGGAGCCTTCCTGAATTGTCCAAGGCAGTCTTGCTAAACTATTCCAAGGCAGTCTTGCTAAACTATTCCAAGGCAGTCTTGCTAAACTATTCCAAGGCAGTCTTGCTAAACTATTCCAAGGCAGTCTTGCTAAACTATTCCAAGGCAGTCTTGCTAAACTATTCCAAGGCAGTCTTGCTAAACTATTCCAAGGCAGTCTTGCTAAACTATTCCAAGGCAGTCTTGCTAAACTATTCCAAGGCAGTCTTGCTAAACTATTCCAAGGCAGTCTTGCTAAACTATTCCAAGGCAGTCTTGCTAAACTATTCCAAGGCAGTCTTGCTAAACTATTCCAAGGCAGTCTTGCTAAACTATTCCAAGGCAGTCTTGCTAAACTATTCCAAGGCAGTCTTGCTAAACTATTCCAAGGCAGTCTTGCTAAACTATTCCAAGGCAGTCTTGCTAAACTATTCCAAGGCAGTCTTGCTAAACTATTCCAAGGCAGTCTTGCTAAACTATTCCAAGGCAGTCTTGCTAAACTATTCCAAGGCAGTCTTGCTAAACTATTCCAAGGCAGTCTTGCTAAACTATTCCAAGGCAGTCTTGCTAAACTATTCCAAGGCAGTCTTGCTAAACTATTCCAAGGCAGTCTTGCTAAACTATTCCAAGGCAGTCTTGCTAAACTATTCCAAGGCAGTCTTGCTAAACTATTCCAAGGCAGTCTTGCTAAACTATTCCAAGGCAGTCTTGCTAAACTATTCCAAGGCAGTCTTGCTAAACTATTCCAAGGCAGTCTTGCTAAACTATTCCAAGGCAGTCTTGCTAAACTATTCCAAGGCAGTCTTGCTAAACTATTCCAAGGCAGTCTTGCTAAACTATTCCAAGGCAGTCTTGCTAAACTATTCCAAGGCAGTCTTGCTAAACTATTCCAAGGCAGTCTTGCTAAACTATTCCAAGGCAGTCTTGCTAAACTATTCCAAGGCAGTCTTGCTAAACTATTCCAAGGCAGTCTTGCTAAACTATTCCAAGGCAGTCTTGCTAAACTATTCCAAGGCAGTCTTGCTAAACTATTCCAAGGCAGTCTTGCTAAACTATTCCAAGGCAGTCTTGCTAAACTATTCCAAGGCAGTCTTGCTAAACTATTCCAAGGCAGTCTTGCTAAACTATTCCAAGGCAGTCTTGCTAAACTATTCCAAGGCAGTCTTGCTAAACTATTCCAAGGCAGTCTTGCTAAACTATTCCAACGCAGTCTTGCTAAACTATTCCAAGGCAGTCTTGCTAAACTATTCCAAGGCAGTCTTGCTAAACTATTCCAACGCAGTCTTGCTAAACTGAATAAAATCGATTGGTAGAAGAAGAAATTACTAAATAAATGAATAAATAAATAAATAATCAAAATGGCATGAGATACGGCCATGGTGAAGGGCTGAGTTGGTGACGCTGGCCACAGACACCACTGCACCAGCAACACTATATGAGAGAAGCAGGTTACCAGCTGACTATCAAGCAGACACAAAGACGGACGAACAGACAGAGGCACAGACAGACACACACAAGCACAGCCAGACAACCACAGAAATATAGATACAGACAGACAGACACTCACACCGACAGACAGACCAGGAAACTGACAGACTGAAAAAGACAGACGGATGCACGTAGAGACGGAATGACACACACACACACACACACACACACACACACACACACACACACACACACACACACACACACACACACACAGATGCAGGCAAAAACATTGTCGCTGCGCCTCGTAAGGCGGTCGATAATAATAATAATAATAATAATAATAATACTATTGCAGACTGCAAGGAGAAGGCTGCTTGTTTGTCTGTTATGGATGAAAGTGTGTATGAAATAGCCATGTATCTATCTGTCTGTCTGTCTGTCTGTTTCTGGATGGACATGTTTGTAATCAGTGTCTACTATCCATCTCTTTATCTGTCTATCTATCTGTCTGCCTGGGTAATTATGTATGCATCTATTTCTGTTTGTATATGTGTCTGTCTGTCTATCTAGCTGCCTATCTACCTACCTACCTACCTACCTACCTATCTATCTATCTATCTATATATGGGTAACTATACATCTATCTATATTTGTGTATGTATGTATGCATCTATCTATCTGTCTATATCTGGTAACTATACATCTATCTATCCTATTTGTGTATCTATCCGTCTATCTATCCATCTGTCTATCTATCTGTCTACATCGATATTTGGGTAAGTAGCGATCCATCTATCTTGGTTTAAGTATTGGTCTATCTGTCTATCTATCTATCTATCAGTCTGTATATCTGAGTAATATATATCTATCTATCTCTGTTTGTGTATATAGCCACCTATCTAGTCAACTGTCTGTCTATCTATCTATCTATCTATCAGTCAGTGTATCTGGGTAACTATCTATCCATCTGTCTCTGTGTATCTATCCATCTATCTATCTGTC
>NC_137049.1:1710050-1749720 GCF_032717465.1 Coenobita brevimanus
GATGCAAAATAGATAAAAGGCCTCAACATTATTTTCTGTATCAGTCTATAAGCATGTCTGTCTATCTAGTACATACCATCCACTTACTTGCTGTAGTGATAGATTTACTGGGTAGATAGATAGATGCAAAAGTATATTAAAGACATCAGTATTTTTCTTTATCTGTTTGTCCAGCCAGTATATACCATTCACTCACCTGATGTAACTATAGCTTTATTGGATAGATAGATGCAAAAACAGATTAAAAGACATCAGTACCTCTCTCTCTCTCTGGTACATACCATCCACTCACCTGATGTAACTATAGCTTTATTGGATAGATAGATAGATGCAAAACCAGATTAAAAGACATCAATAGTGCTCTCTCTCTCTCTCTCTCTCTCTCTCTCTCTCTCTCTCTCTCTCTCTCTGGTACATACCATCCACTCACCTGATGTAGTGGTAGATATATTGGATAGATGGACAGACACATACATACATAAATAGGTCAACTCGATAACGTGAATGTTTTGACACTGATTCTCTCTCTCTGGTACATACCATCCACTCACCTGATGTAGTGGTAGATATATTGGATAGATGGACAGACACATACATACATAAATAGGTCAACTCGATAACGTGAATGTTTTGACACTGATTCTCTCTCTCTGGTACATACCATCCACTCACCTGATGTAGTGGTAGATATATTGGATAGATGGACAGACACATACATACATAAATAGGTCAACTCGATAACGTGAATGTTTTGACACTGATTCTCTCTCTCTGGTACATACCATCCACTCACCTGATGTAGTGGTAGATATATTGGATAGATGGACAGACACATACATACATAAATAGGTCAACTCGATAACGTGAATGTTTTGACACTGATTCTCTCTCTCTGGTACATACCATCCACTCACCTGATGTAGTGGTAGATATATTGGATAGATGGACAGACACATACATACATAAATAGGTCAACTCGATAACGTGAATGTTTTGACACTGATTCTCTCTCTCTGGTACATACCATCCACTCACCTGATGTAGTGGTAGATATATTGGATAGATGGACAGACACATACATACATAAATAGGTCAACTCGATAACGTGAATGTTTTGACACTGATTCTCTCTCTCCGTCCATCCGTGTATCTATCAGTCTGTCTAGTGTATACCATCCACTCACCTTATGTAGTGATACCCGTATTTGATTGATAGAAAGACAGACATATAGATAGACAGATAGATACCGGTAGATAAAGATATATAGATAGGTAGGTAGGCAGGTAGACAGATAGACAAATAGACCAGGCTAGAAATAATAATAATAATAATAATAATAATAATAATAACAACAACCAGAGGCCACCCAAGGGGGGAATCACACCAGCCGATACATGTCTAGCGCGGCCTGGAATATGACCTTGACCTTGACCTACCTTCACCAGTGTCGAACTTGTATATTTTCATCCCTACTACACACCTGTACAATTCTGTGATGATATCTTGAGCGGTTGCGAAGTTATCGTAGTAAAAGACACACAGACATACACACAGACAGACAAATTGAAAACAATACCAGCTTGGCCATCGCGGCTGGTAATGGTAATAGTAATCATCATCATCATCATCTGACCCTGTTTCATCCCTGAGTGGCATTACGTGAGCAATAAACCCCAACCATTCCTTGGATATAAACCTTCACCGGCTCAATCCGATTGGAGTGCTATAATTACCCACTAAACCACCAGGCGCCATAATTTGGTTATATGGTTACCACCCAGCGTAGTAAATGGTTTCCTGGTGAACAGGAAACCATTTGGCTTGTCACTCAGTGCAGAGTCACCCACAGGCAGAAGGAAAGAGAGGAAAAAATACTCATATGAGAGCAGCACTACATCGAGTGAGTGGATGGTGAACGCCCCCACCTACCACTAAAATAATAATAATAATTAATAATAATAATAATAATGATGATGACGATGATATACCATTTTTTCGTTATCTATGGTGTGGGTGGATGAACCAATACGTCCATACAGTCATACCGGTAGAGAGATTACTGTATATGTCATTTCACCGCAAAGGCATCAGATGTCGATTATTATTATTATTGAAACAGGGATGTGTCATGTCTCCATGGTTGTTCAATCTGTACATGGATGGGGTAATAAAAGAGGTACAAGGTAGGGTAGTGGATATTGGAGTGGCCCTGGTGAGAGAGGATAGTGTTTGGAAACTCCCTGTACTGTTGTTTGCAGATGATACTGTGTTGTTGAGTGAAGACGAAGGGGAGCTGCAAGGCTTGGTGGATGAGTTTGGGAGAGTGTGTAAGAGACGGAATCTAAAGGTGAATGTAGGGAAGAGTAAAGTGATGGTCTTTGAGGGAGGTGAAGTTAGTGAATGTACAGCGAGGTTGGATGGTGAGGAATTGGAAAATGTGAGTACGTTTAAGTACTTGGGTAGTGTGATGAGTAAGGATGGAGGTTTGGAGGGTGAAGTGCGTGAAAGGGTACAGCAGGGAAGAAAGGTTGCTGGTTCTTTGAAAGCAGTGATAAGAAACAGGGAAGTGAGCATGGAAGTGAAAAAGTTACTACATGACAGTATTGTGATACCAACTCTAACGTACGGAAGTGAAGCTTGGACGTTGTTGGAAGGACACAAGTCGAGTGAGAGCAGTGGAAATGAGTTATTTAAGAGGAGCCTGTGGAGTCACGTGGAGAGACAGGCTGACGAATGAGGATATAAAGGAGCGTTGTGGTGTAGATGTGGATGTGATAGAAAGCGTTATGAGGAACACACTGAGGTGGTTTGGCCATGTGGAGAGGATGGAGGGTGAAAGACTGACGAAGAGAGTGTATGTGAATGAGGTGGAGGGGGGAAGAGGGAGGGGGAGGCCGAGGATGAGATGGAGGGATGGGGTGGAGAGGTATATGAGAGAGGGGGGTGTGAGTTAGGAGCAGGGCAGTGAAATGGCGGGGGACAGGGCGACTTGGAGGCGATTTGTTTGTGGCCACCCCAAACGGGATTGAGGCATCTGGCAATAGATAGATAGATAGATTATTATTTATTATTATTATTATTATTATTATTAGCAGTAATATTTGTATTATTATTGTTATTGTTATTATTATTATTATTATTATTATTATTATTATTATTAGTGCTAGTGTTGTTATTATTGATTATATTATTATTATTATTATTATTATTGATTATATTATTATTATTATTATTATTATTATTATTATTGAGAACTCCATACTCTGTGGAGTTCTTATTGATACTGTAGATATTATTTCTTTTTCTCTGGGGGGGGGGGGTAAAAGAATGCTGGCATTGCAACATCGTTCAAGATAGAGACTTGATATATTCAGCGGTGATGTATCTTGCTGGCATACTTCTTTGGGTACATTTTCCTCCCTAGCACTAACGCCCTGTGTGTTGTATATTTCTTTTTTCCATTTTTGCCCTCCTGTACAGCCAAACTGCTGAATCGCTTGCTTTGCAAACTTTGCAATATGTACACTGGATCACAAAAGTATGGGTGCACAGGGGGTGCCATGCCTACCGAAAAGGTTGGCACAACTGCTGACATTACCAACGTGTTATTGTGTATCATCAGTGTCTGTCTATATACACATTACATTTGCTATATGTCTGCAAGAGGCTATTGCTGGTTGGTGATATATAACACCTGCCGACATATACACATTACATTTGCTATATGTCTGCAAGAGGCTATTGCTGGTTGGTGATATATAACACCTGCCGACATATACACATTACATTTGCTATATGTCTGCAAGAGGCTATTGCTGGTTGGCGATATATAACACCTGCCGACATATACACATTACATTTGCTATATGTCTGCAAGAGGCTATTGCTGGTTGGCGATATATAACACCTGCCGACGTATACACATTACATTTGCTATATGTCTGCAAGAGGCTATTGCTGGTTGGTGATATATAACACCTGCCGACATCAGGGCCACCAACGTGTGGCAGGTCGGATACCAGTATTTCAGTGACCTTCGTTCTGTGGTGCCAAATGTTTCACGCATGTTGTACACCGATACTTTTGTGCCCCAGTGTACACGTCGGCATAGGCTATACTAGTGCATCTGGGTATACTGGTGCACCTGGGTATACTGGTGCACCTGGGTATACTGGTGCACCTGGGTATACTAGTGCACCTGGGTATACTGGTGCACCTGGGTATACTGGTGCACCTGGGTATACTGGTGCACCTGGGTATACTGGTGCACCTGGGTATACTGGTGCACCTGGGTATACTGGTGCACCTGGGTACTGATACTGAGATCCAATAAATACTTTTTGAGGTTTTGAGGAAAATCAAAATGGCCGCCTCATGCCTGAAAGTGCTTAACCGGAAAGTACTTGGCCGATTTTGACCTAACTCGGTGGACATGTCGTGGGTCAGAGTGAACAGGATTTGCACAGTATGAATGACCTTGACCCTGATCTCTAGGTCACAGGTCCCACCCAAAGTGCCTTCATAACAGGTGTACAGTGATGACAAAAGTATTTGATCTGCAATGTCGAGTTCTTGGAATATGGCGTCAACAACGGCAGAATTATTATTATTATTATTATTATTATTGTTGTTGTTGTTGTTGTTGTCGTTGTTGTTGTTATTCTTATTCTTATTCTTATTATTATTATTATTATCATTATTATTATTGTTGTTGTCGTTGTTGTCGTTGTTATTATTATTATTATTATTATTATTATTATCAGCGTTGTAAAGGGTTCCCTAGGTAACAGGAAACCATTAGGCTTGTCACTCAGTGTAGAGTTACCTAAAGAATAGCACTACATCGTCACTTCACTCATATACACTCTTCTAGTCAGTCTCTTATTCTCCAGCTCTCCATTCCATCCCTCCACCTCGTCCTTGGTCTCCCCCTTCATTTCTCCCCATCACCTAACACACTCTCCTTGTCAGTCTCTCATTCTCCATCTTTCCACTCCATCCCTCCAACTCATCCTTGGTCCCTCCCTCCTTCTCTCCCCCTCCATCTCACTCATACACTCTCCTAGTCAGTCTCTCATCCTCCATCCTCTCCACCTGGCCAAACCATCTCAGTGTATTTCTCTTAACACTTTCAGTTACATCCACAGCAACACAACACTCCTTTACTTCCTCATTTGTCTGTCTGTCTCTCCATGTGTCTGTCTGTCTCTCCATGTGTCTGTCTGTCTCTCCATGTGTCTGTCTGTCTCTCCATGTGTCTGTCTGTCTCTCCGCGGCAATGTTTTGCTCAGAAAATATATTGAGAGAGAGAGAGAGAGAGAGAGAGAGAGAGAGAGAGAGAGAGAGAGAGTTGCCGACCTCAAAATCAGGGAAAAAGCGGTAAGGGACATATCTTAAGTATCCTTCCTTGTGGTGGGGAGATTATTGTGGTAGTTGTGGTGGTGGTGGTGGTAGTGGTAGTTGTGGTGGTAGTTGTGGTGGTGGTGGTGGTGGTGGTGGTGGTGGTGGTGGTAGTTGTGGTGGTGGTGGTAGTTGTGGTGGTGGTGGTGGTGGTAGTTGTGGTGGTGGTGGTGGTGGTGGTGGTGGTAGTTGTTGTTGTTGTTGTTGTTGTTGTTGTGGTGGTGGTGGTGGTAGTTGTGGTGGTGGTGGTGGTGGTGGTAGTTGTGGTGATGGTGGTGGTGGTGGTGGTAGTTGTGGTGGTGGTGGTGGTGGTGGTGGTGGTAGTTGTGGTGGTGGTGGTGGTGGTAGTTGTGGTGGTGGTGGTGGTGGTGGTTGTGGTGGTGGTGGTGGTAGTTGTGGTGGTGGTGGTGGTGGTAGTTGTGGTGGTGGTAGTTGTGGTGGTGGTAGTTGTGGTGGTTGTGGTGGTAGTTGTGGTAGTTGTTGTGGTGGTGGTGGTGGTGGTGATGATGACTTGGCACCGCAGTGATGATGCAAATGAGAAAAAGCGATTGTTAACGTGTGTGTGTGTGTGTGTGTGTGTGTGTGTGTGTGTGTGTGTATGTATGTATGTGTGTGTGTCTGTGTGTGTGTGTATCTGTATGTATGTATGTATGTGTATGTGTATGTATGTATGTATGTGTGTGTGTGTGGGGACATCAGATATGGGTAGAATTAACAGCCTCCTGTCATTACTTCACACTCCTCCCTCCTCCTTCCTTCCTTCCTTCTCTCCCTCCCTCCCAACACTCCTCACTCCAGTACCTACGTCCTTCATTGCCTATCTATCTATCTATCTATCTATCTGCCTATCTGCCTACCTACCTACCTATCTATCTATCTATCTGTCTATCTCTCTGTCTGTCTATCTATCTATCCATCCATCCATCCATCCATCCATCTACCTATCTATCTATCTGTCTGTCTGTCTGTCTGTCTATCTATCTACCTACCGACCGACCTACCTACCTACCTACCTACCTACTTATCTGTCTGTCCATCTATCTATCTGTCTGTCTATCTATCTATCTATCCATCCATCCATCCATCTACCTATCTATCTATCTATCTATCTATCTGTCTGTCTATCTACCTGCCTATCTATCTGTCTATCTATCTGTCTGTCTATCTATCTATCTTTCTATCTATATATCCATCCATCTACCTATCTGTCTATCTGTTTATCTATCTATCTGTCTATCTGTTTATCTATCTATCTCCAGACGAATCAATTTCCTCTCTGCGTTTGAGCAGGTGGAGAGAATGGAGAATGAAAGACTGACTAAGAGGGTGTATGTAGGTGAAGTGGAGGGAGGGGTAGACCGAGGATGAGGTGGAGGGATGGAGTTGAGAGGTATATGAGGGAGGGGGGAGTGAGTTGGGGGGAGGCAGTCAAATGGTGGGTGACAGAGCGACTTGGAGGCGTTTTGTCTGCGGCCACCCTTTGCAGGATTAGGGCGTCGGGCTATAGATAGATAGATAGATTGATAGATAGATAGAGAGAGAGAGAGACATGTAGGTTGCAGCAATATACTGTACACATTAATATTCAGTGCACTACACTGAACGGAAACAGGATTCGTTTTGAGAGAGAAACAAGGAGATAGATAGATAAATAGATAGATGGATAGATGGTTAGATAGATAGATAGATATATAGATAGATAGATAGTTAGATGGATAGACAGATAGATAGATAGATAGACAGATACAAATTGAAAGACGTGAAGTGTTTTGAGTAGGAAGGGAAAGAGAAAAGGAAGGAAGGAGGGAGGGAAGAAGAGAGAGAGAAGGAGGAAAGAGGGAGAGAAGGAGAGAGGGAAGGAGGGAGAGGGAGAGAAGGAGGAAAGAGGGAGAGGAGGAGGAAAGAGGGAGAGAAGGAGAGAAAGGGAGTTTGTAGCACCGTAATAACAGGAAGTTAATTCAACCCATAATGATATCCCATACACACACACACACACACACACACACACACACACACACACACACACACACACACACAGAAAGACAGACACATGGACAGACAGACAGACAGACACATGGAAGACACATGGAGAGGCAGACAGACGCGTGGAGAGACAGACAGACACATGGAGAGACAGACAGACACATGGAGAGACAGACAGACACATGGAGAGACAGACAGACAGACACATGGAGAGACAGACAGACAGACACATGGAGAGACAGACAGACAGGCACATGGAGAGACAGACAGACAGACACATGGAGAGACAGACAGACAGACACATGGAGAGACAGACAGACAGACACATGGAGAGACTGACAGACACATGGACAGCCAGACAGACACATGGAGAGATAGACAGACAGACACATGGAGAGACAGACAGACAGACACATGCAGAGACAGACAGACAGACACATGGAGAGACAGACAGACACATGGAGAGACAGACAGACAAATGAGGAAGTAAAGGAGTGTTGTGTTGCTGTGGATGTGACTGAAAGTGTTAAGAGAAATACACTGAGATGGTTTGGCCAGGTGGAGAGGATGGAGGATGAGAGACTGACTAGGAGAGTGTATGTGAGTGAGGTGGAGGGGGAGAGAAGGAGGGAGGGACCAAGGATGAGGTGGAGGGATGGAGTGGAGAGATATATGAGAAAGAGAGGGGGGTGTGAGTTGGAGGGAGGGCAGACAGAAGGTAAACAGGGTGACAGAGGCAGTTTGAGGAGTGTAAAGAACAGTAGCATAAAACACAGAGAGGGAAATGTTGAAGGACAGACGGAATGGCGTTGGCACGTGAATATACAGCATGTAGTGAGGCAGGGAGAGAGAGAGAGAGAGAGAGAGAGAGAGAGAGAGAGAGAGAGAGAGAGAGAGAGAGGAGGGGATGGCTAGTGAGAAGTAGATAGACTGATAGACAGATTGATAGAGAGAGAGAGAGAGAGAGGAGGGGATGGCTAGTAAGAAGTAGATAGGCTGATAAATAGACAGATTGAGAGAGAGAGAGAGAGAGAGAGAGAGAGAGAGAGAGAGGGAAGGCTGGGAGGGACTGGAGATGCATTCAGAGATATGTAGGTTTGACGTCACACTGGCTTTGGAGTAATTCCCCTTCCTTTCCCCTCCCCTCCCCTCCCCTCCTTTCCTCTTCTCTCCCTTCCCCTCTCCTCTTCTTCTCTCCTTTCCTCTTCTCTCCCTTCCCCTCCCCTCCGCTCTCCTCCTCTCCCTCCTGTATTTTTGCGACGCATATTACTTCTCTCTCTCTCTCTCTCTCTCTCTCTCTCTCTCTCTTTTCCTTTCTTCCTTCTTCCCTTCACTATTTTCTTCCGTCATTCCTTCCTTCCTTCTCTCTTTCCTTCCTTCCTTCCTTCCTCTCTCCCTCCCTTCCTTCCGTAGTTCTCAATGTTTCGGCTCTAAATCCTTTCCATGCACTTCTTCGTGACTAGCATCATATTCTAGTGTTAAGCTATTGTTCCGACTCAGCATTCAAGATGGAGACATGGTGATGTTAGGCCAAGTTAGTGTGTGTGTGTGTGTGTGTGTGTGTGTGTGTGTGTGTGTGTGTGTGTGTGTGTGTGTCTGTATAAATTTATTTTTGTATGTGTATATATTAGTGTGTGTATCTGATTATCATCTCCCATACACTCCACATGCCCAAACCATCTCAGTCTACCCCTCCTCATCACAACACAAATATACTCCAGTCCCATCCTTCCTCTCAGCTCTTCCATCGTAAACCCAGCCTCCGTCCCCCCCCCCCACCCCACCCACCCCGCCAGGCCTTGCACTCAGGGACGCACTACACATCCACCTAATCATTGTCATTTTCGTGCGTTTGAGTCTGCGAATATCCTCTTTTTTTACTGTCCAGGTCTCACTGCCAAACAGCATTACACCTCTAACACGCTGCATACAAAGACCCCTTAGCACGGAGGGAGAGCCCTCTCCATGTTAGGAGGGGCAACAGCTCCCTGAACTTCTTCCAACCACTCCTCACTCTAGCCACAGAGCTAGCTCCTGCCCCACCTCCAGCACAAATAACAAAACTCTTCCACACACTCAAGAGACTCACCAGCAGGATCAGTCCTTTCATGCCTGACAGTCCCCACCTGCCCTCCCCGACACACCGCACACATGAAATCAGTATTATCTTGCAGTCTACCTCTAATACCACTACATCTCTTATGCACCCATTTATCACAAACACTGCATTATCTTGCAGTCTACCTCTAATACCACTACATCTCTTATGCACCCATTTATCACAAACACTGCATTATCTTGCAGTCTACCTCTAATACCACAACATCTGTTATGCACCCATTTATCACAAACACTGCATTATCTTGCAGTCTACCTCTAATACCACTACATCTCTTATGCACCCATTTATCACAAACACTGCATTATCTTGCAGTCTACCTCTAATACCACTACATCTCTTATGCACCCACTTATCACAAACACTGCATTATCTTGCAGTCTACCTCTAATACCACTACATCTCTTATGCACCCACTTATCACAAACACTGCATTATCTTGCAGTCTACCTCTAATACCACTACATCTCTTATGCACCCATTTATCACAAACACTGCATTATCTTGCAGTCTACCTCTAATACCACTACATCTCTTATGCACCCATTTATCACAAACACTGCATTATCTTGCAGTCCACCTCTAATACCACTACATCTCTTATGCACCCACTTATCACTGACACTGCACAATATAGAATTACTTCCCACGCCCATGTGTCAAATCGCACATGGCCACTCTCCCTCTTCCTTTACAGTACCGCCACCAACCATAGATACCATCACTTTTGTTTTATTTGCATTTACTCTTAAGCCCTTGTGCCTCATACCTTGTCTCCACTTCCTAAATCTTTCCTCCTCCTCCCTTTCGTTCTCTGCAATCAGCACAAAATCATCAACACAACATCTCCCACGGGAGTCCCTTTCTGAAGTCACGTGAGAGGGCTTCAAGTGCCATGACAAACAACAAGGGGCTCAGGACTGACCCTTGATGCACACCATCATTCACTGGAAACTCATCACTCAGATCTCCATTCACCTTTACCTGGGTGTGAGCACCCACATACATAGCCATAACCACCCTAACCAGCCACTTCTACATCCCAGGCTTTCTCATTAGCCTACTCCACTTCACCACCTCCCTAGAGGAGTGTGTGTTAATATTACCTAAATTACTGCTGTTCACAGGAGCCAAACATTTGCTATTATTATTATTATTATTATTATTATTATTATTATTATCAGCATCATTATTATTATTATTATTATCATCATTATTATTGTTATTATTATTATTATTATTATTATTATTATCATCATCATTAATATTATTATTATTATCTGTGGCACCGCATGAAGGGGACCCAAGGAAAGGCTAATGTTTGCTTCCATGTTTACTGACTGTATGTGCTGGAGGTGCGGCGTGACTGGCAGTGTGTGTGTGTGTGTGTGTGTGAGAGAGAGAGAGAGAGAGAGAGAGAGAGAGAGAGAGAGAGAGAGAGAGAGAGAGAGTTTGTATATGTCTGTCTTGCTGTGTGTGTGTGTGTGTGTGTGTGTGTGTGTGTGTGAGAGAGAGAGAGAGAGAGAGAGAGAGAGAGAGAGAGAGGGAGAGAGAGCTTGTATTTGTACAGTATATGTCTGTTTGTGTTGCTGTGTGTGTGTGTGTGTGTGTGTGTGTGTGTGTGTGTGTGTGTGTGAGTTTGTATATGTCTGTGTTGCTGTGTGTGTGTGTGTGTGTGTGTGTGTGTGTGTGTGTGTGTGTGTGTGAGAGAGAGAGAGAGAGAGAGCGAGAGAGCGTGTATTTGTATATGTCTGTTTGTGTGTGTGTGTGTGTGTGTGTGTGTGTGTGTATATATACCGGTATCTGTTTGTATGACTGTGGATGTGTATGTATGTATGTGTTTCTATGTACGTGTATGTATGTATATGTATGTATGTATGTTGTGTATGTATGTATGTATGTGTTTATGTCTGTTTGCATACGTCTGTCTCTGTGTGGCTGTGTGTATGCATGTATGAATGTGTGTATGTAAACGTATGCACATGAGTGTATGTGTGTGTGTACGTACGCACATGTGTGTATGCATGTAAGCAGTCAGTGTGTTTTAGCCTTGACTCCAAACATCACCTTAAATTCCTTCAAGATTACCGGTATATTCCCTAACACCACTTCCTTATCGATTTATTTTTGGATACGGCTGGGCAACATCGTTTTGTATGTTATTTATGCAGAGTGTGGTGATATTAGAAGGATTTATGGAACACAGACGAGAACGGCAAGGTGAACTAAACAAAATAAATCGCCGTGGGAGAGGTGTTAGGGAGCTTCCTTAACCAGCGAGAAGACGGGTGGATACAGAGAGAGAGAGAGAGAGAGAGAGAGAGAGAGAGAGAGAGAGAGAGAGAGAGAGAGAGAGAGAGAAGGAAACAGAAAGGAAGAAATGAATGAAGGTGAAAGGAAAAAGGGAGAGAGAGAGAGAGAGAGAGGAAGCACTTCTTCATGACAAGCATTGAGGTGGCTTTAATCTGTTATTACAGACTGAAATAAACAGCTAATAGTGAGGCGTTAGGTACAAGACGGTGTTGGAGGGGGACGCCTTCACGTGGTGGCTCCAATATGAGACACACACACACACACACACACACACACACACACACCATGCGAAAGGGGAGGAGAAGAAAAGGGAAGGGAGGAAGGAGGGGGTGACAAAGGGGAGAATGGAAAGAGAGAAAGAGAAGGATGGGGTGGAGGAGGGAGGAAAAGCGAAAGGGAGAAGGGAGGATAGGGAAGGGAGGAAGGAAGAGTGAGGAGTAGGATGGGAGGAAGGAAGATAGGAAGAAGAGGAAGGAAAGGAAGAGGGAGGGAAGGAGGAAGAGGAAGAATGGGGTAAGTTAAGTAGGCAATAATGTGCTACTAGTACTAGTAGTAGTAGTGGTAGGGTGAAGAGTGCAGGATGGCATCTACTACTGGTAGGGTGAAGAGTGCAGGATGGCATCTACTACTGGTAGGGTGAAGAGTGCAGGATGGCATCTACTACTGGTAGGGTGAAGAGTGCAGGATGGCATGATATAAGGCAGTCACTGGTGTATACAGACATGTAAGGCCATGATATAAGGCAGTCACTGGTGTATACAGACATGTAAGGCCATGATATAAGGCAGTCACTGGTGTATACAGACATGTAAGGCCATGATATAAGGCAGTCACTGGTGTATACAGACATGTAAGGCCATGATATAAGGCAGTCACTGGTGTATACAGACATGTAAGGCCATGATATAAGGCAGTCACTGGTGTATACAGACATGTAAGGCCATGATATAAGGCAGTCACTGGTGTATACAGACATGTAAGGCCATGATATAAGGCAGTCACTGGTGTATACAGACATGTAAGGCCATGATATAAGGCAGTCACTGGTGTATACAGACATGTAAGGCCATGATATAAGGCAGTCACTGGTGTATACAGACATGTAAGGCCATGATATAAGGCAGTCACTGGTGTATACAGACATGTAAGGCCATGATATAAGGCAGTCACTGGTGTATACAGACATGTAAGGCCATGATATAAGGCAGTCACTGGTGTATACAGACATGTAAGGCCATGATATAAGGCAGTCACTGGTGTATACAGACATGTAAGGCCATGATATAAGGCAGTCACTGGTGTATACAGACATGTCAGGCCATGATATAAGGCAGTCACTGGTGTATACAGACATGTAAGGCCATGATATAAGGCAGTCACTGGTGTATAGACATGTAAGGCCATGATATAAGGCAGTCACTGGTGTATACAGACATGTGAGGCCAAGAAAAGTAAGACAAAAGAGAAGCAGTCATGCTGACTTAACCTACACTTAACCTACATACACATACATACACGCACACACACACACATTCACACAGAGTGTATGTATGTGAGTGTCTGTCAATGTACGTGAGTGTGTGTATGTGTGCGCGTGAGTGTGAGTGTGTGCGTGTGAGTGTGAGCGTGTGTGTGTGTGTGGCTGTGTTCCCGAAAGAATGACACACGCACTGGGACTGTCCTCCATGGAGGTACACCTCAGTGGGTGTACTTCCATGGAGTACACCTCAGTGGGTGTACTTCCATGGAGTACACCTCAGTGGGTGTACTTCCATGGAGTACACCTCAGTGGGTGTACTTCCATGGAGGTACACCTCAGTGGGTGTACTTCCATGGAGGTACACCTCAGTGGGTGTACCTCCATGGAGGACAGTTCCAATGCGTGTGTCATATTTTCGGGAACACAGCCACACATACACACGCATACACACTCACATGCACACACTCACACGCACACGCACACACACACACACACATATACACACACACATGCACACTCACATACATACACTCACACATTCACACACACACACATACCTTCACGCAAACTTTCACCAATGAATTTTGTCCTGCCCCGCCCTCAGGGCCTACGGGAGTCACAGATCACACCCACTGCCCGCGCAGTGCGTTTTGTGAGGGGTGGAGGCGAGGCTGGTGGCGTGGTGGGTGGCGTGGTGGTCTGGGTGTGGCCTTGGCCTGGCCTGGCCCGTGGCTGGCTGCACCCAGCACCTGACCGCCGTAAGTGTTCAGTATGTAAGCGAGGGCGGCCTCAACGTTGAGCCGAGTGCCAGTCAGGCATACAGGCGCACCCACCGTGACGGGAAACTTGAACCCTACGGCGTAAAAGTCGGTCAACGCGTTACACGTGTCCCCGTTAAGCCCCCTGAGGGTGGCCTGCTGGTGGGCGTCCATAGACATGTAGCGCACCACCAGGGAGGCGTCTGGGGGGGTGGGGCCATTTGTGCCGACCTTTGCTTTTGTTTTGTGGCCTTGTTTTGTGCTGGCCCCGGCTGGCCTGGGGGGGCCGGGGCTGGCTATGGCATGGCCTGGGTGGCGGGTTTTGCCGATGTTGTGGTGGGGTTCTTTGCCGATGTTGTGGTGGGGTTCTTTGCCGATGTTGTGGTGGGGTTCTTTGCCGATGTTGTGGTGGGGTTCTTTGCCGATGTTGTGGTGGGGTTCTTTGCCGATGTTGTGGTGGGGTTCTTTGCCGATGTTGTGGTGGGGTTCTTTGCCGATGTTGTGGTGGGGTTCTTTGCCGATGTTGTGGTGGGGTTCTTTGCCGATGTTGTGGTGGCGGGTTTTGCCGATGTTGTGGCGGGGTTCTTTGCCGATGTTGTGGCGGGGTTCTTTGCCGATGTTGTGGCGGGGTTCTTTGCCGATGTTGTGGCGGGGTTCTTTGCCGATGTTGTGGCGGGGTTCTTTGCCGATGTTGTGGCGGGGTTCTTTGCCGATGTTGTGGTGGGGTTCTTTGCCGATGTTGTGGTGGGGTTCTTTGCCGATGTTGTGGTGGGGTTCTTTGCCGATGTTGTGGTGGGGTTCTTTGCCGATGTTGTGGTGGGGTTCTTTGCCGATGTTGTGGTGGGGTTCTTTGCCGATGTTGTGGTGGGGGGTTTTGGCTGTGGTGGGGTTGGGTGTGCTTGGGTGGGGGGTTTTGGTTCTGTTGAGGTACATGTGGGAGGTTCCGGTTCAGGTGAGGTTCTCGAGTCAGGAGCTGTATTTTTCTTCTTCTTTCTTTTCCTTTTCCTCTTCTTCAGGGCTTGGGACTGTGCGGGGCTTTCCTGCTGGGCTGGGTCTTCCTCAGCAGGGGGTGAGGGCGTGGCGCCGTTTGTCCCGTCACCTTCCCTCTCGTCCCGTCCCCGTCCATCCCTGGCCACACCCTCCTGTACCTGCATCTGTCCCTTGAGCCGTCCCAGGTCCCTCGCCAATTCTTCCATCATTAGATTCCGTTCCTCCACCTCACGTTGCAACTGCCTCACCAGGACCTGGGAGGCCTCAAGGTCCCGCGTCAGCACCTCTTGCTCCCGTACCTGCCGCCGCAGCCGATCGTTATCAGCCATCTCATCAGCCAGCTCAAGCCGAAGCCGCGCCAATTCAACCCTCTGTGTTACTAGGCCCTTCCGCAGCTCCCACAGAGGGTCCGGGTTGGGGCAGGGAGGCTTCGTTCCTTCTTCCTGCACCTCCTCCAGATCCTCGAGAGCCTCCTAGGCGTGGTCCCGCTCCTGCACCTCCTCCACACCCCCGACGCCCTCCTGAGTCTGTTCTCGCCCCTGCCCCTCCTCCAGATCCTCGACGCCCTCCTGAGAGTGGTCTCTCTCCTGCCCCTCCTCCAGATCCTCGACACCCTCCTGAGAGTGGTCTCTCTCCTGCCCCTCCTCCACGCCCCCGATAACCCCTGCAGCCCCCTGCGCGTGGCCCTGCTGCAGCCCATCCGCGTCAGGAGGCTCGGCGCCGTCATCCGCGGGGGCGCCGCGCCTCCCACGGATCCTGCGCCAGAACTTCCTGAATTTTTTACCGATTTTGCACATTTTTTGTCGTGTTATAAGACGAACGAATGAATTGGTGGTGACCGACAGAACACCAGTGACCTACAAGGGTGATGCAGATGCAGGGAGAGAGAGAGAGAGAGAATGAATTGGTGGTGACCGACAGAACACCAGTGACCTACAAGGGTAATGCAGATGCAGGGAGAGAGAGAGAGAGAATGAATTGGTGGTGACCGACAGAACACCAGTGACCTACAAGGGTGATGCAGATGCAGGGAGAGAGAGAGAGAGAATGAATTGGTGGTGACCGACAGAACACCAGTGACCTACAAGGGTGATGCAGATGCAGGGAGAGAGAGAGAGAGAGAATGAATTGGTGGTGAACGACAGAACACCAGTGACCTACAAGGGTGATGCAGATGCAGGGAGAGAGAGAGAGAATGAATTGGTGGTGAACGACAGAACACCAGTGACCTACAAGGGTGATGCAGATGCAGGGAGAGAGAGAGAGAGAGAATGAATTGGTGGTGACCGACAGAACACCAGTGACCTACAAGGGTGATGCAGATGCAGGGAGAGAGAGAGAGAGAGAATGAATTGGTGGTGACCGACAGAACACCAGTGACCTACAAGGGTGATGCAGATGCAGGGAGAGAGAGAGAGAGAGAGAATGAATTGGTGGTGACCGACAGAACACCAGTGACCTACAAGGGTGATGCAGATGCAGGGAGAGAGAGAGAGAGAGAGAGAGGGGGGGGGAAGTCCTTCAACTCAGCTTTCAATATTGAGCTGTAACAAGAGATTAACATTATAATATGATGCTAGTCACGAGGAAGAGCTGTGCAAATGATGTAGAGCCACATTATTGTCTTCCGCCACCGAGCTACGGGAAATAGGCCTTGGGTTCATTTTTTCTTTGCATATTAAAAAAAAAAAATCTGTGCCTACTAAAACTAACACAAGAATATGGTGCTAGTCACGAAGAAGTGCTACGGAATGGAAGGCTGTTTTTAATGCTTGAGTCCATCATCATCATCATCATCATCATCATCATCATCATCATCATCATCATCACCACTACTTCTGTCATCATCATCATTATCATCACTACTTCTATCATCATCAACATTATCATCACTACTTCTATCATCATGAACATCATCATCATCATCACCATCATCAACATCATCATCATCACCATCATCATCATCATCATCATCATCACCATCATCATCAACACCATCATCATCATCATCATCATCATCATCATCATCATCATCAACACCATCATCATCATCATCATCATCATCATCATCATCATCATCATCATCATCAACACCATCATCATCATCATCATCATCATCATCATCATCATCATCATCATCATCATCAACACCATCATCATCATCATCATCATCATCATCATCATCATCATCAATTTGTAAAACATAGAATATTGAGAGAGAGAGAGAGAGAGAGAGAGAGAGAGAGAGAGAGAGAGAGAGAGAGAGAGAGAGAGAGAGAGTGGAAAGTGTAGGAAGAAGGTGTTTGGAAAGAGGCTAAGAATGTAGTAGCAGTAGTGGTGGTAGTGGTGGTAGTAGTAGTGGTGGTAGTAGTAGTGGTGGTAGTAGTAGTAGTAGTGGTGGTAGTAGTAGTAGTTTTAGTGGTGGTAGTAGTAGTAGTAGTAGTTGGATGGCAGGGGGGGGGATCAGATAGTTCCGTGTTGATTTGGGGAATGACAAGGAAAAGTTTGGAATACACATGTGTACACCTGACCCCTACACTTACACTGCCAGTATTACATGTACACCCCTACACTTACACTGCCAGCTTTACATGTACACCTGACCCCTACACTTACACTGCCAGTATTACATGTACACCTAGCCAGTATTACATGTACACCTGACCCCTACACTTACCATCCATCCATCCATCATCCAATCCTACATTGCCCCATGAGGAGCGTAGGAGCAGTTGGCCCCGACATTTAAGATGCGAGTGACCAGCGTCACTCATCCCTGAGTGACATTACATGAGCAATCAACCCCAACCATCCCTTGGATATAAACCTTCACCGGCTCAATCCGATTGGAGTGCAATAATTACTCACTAAACCACCAGGCGCCAAAATTTGGTTTATGGTTACCACCCAGCGTAGTAAATGGTTTCCTGATGTACAGGAAACCATTTGGTTTGTCACTCAGTGTGGAGTCACCCACAGGCAGAAGGAAGAGGAAAGAATGAAGGAAAGACAGACAGAAGAGGGAGTGTAAAGTCACCCGTAGGCAGAAGGACGAGGAAAGAATGAAGGAAAGACAGACAAAAGAGGATGGAAGGAAAGAAAGATGGAGGAGAGGAAAGGGCAGACACCCGAGAGCAGCACTTCATCGAGTGAGTGGATGGTGAGCGCCCCCACCGACACTTACACTGCCAGTATTACATGTACACCTGACCCCTACACTTACACTGCCAGTATTACATGTACACATGACCCCTACACTTACACTGCCAGTATTACATGTACACCCTTACACTTACACTGCCAGTATTACATGTACACCCCTACACTTACACTGCCAGTATTACATGTACACCCCTACACTTACACTGCCAGTATTACATGTACACCCCTACACTTACACTGCCAGTATTACATGTACACCCCTACACTTACACTGCCAGTATTACATGTACACCCCTACACTTACACTGCCAGTATTACATGTACACCCCTACACTTACACTGCCAGTATTACATGTACACCTGACCCCTACACTTACACTGCCAGTATTACATGTACACCCCTACACTTACACTGCCAGTATTACATGTACACCCCTACACTTACACTGCCAGTATTACATGTACACCCCTACACTTACACTGCCAGTATTACATGTACACCCCTACACTTACACTGCCAGTATTACATGTACACCCCTACACTTACACTGCCAGTATTACATGTACACGATAAGAGAAAAAAGGAAGAAATATAAGTAGGCCAGTACTTTCATTGTGTGAGAGAGAGAGAGAGAGAGAGAGAGAGAGAGAGAGAGAGAATAAATAAGCATGTACAGTAGATATAAAAATGGCTACATAGATATACTGTGTGTGTGTGTGTGTGTGTGTGTGTGTGTGTGTGTGTGTGCAAATCATTCTAAAAACACACACGGATTATTAGACTAAAATAATTTGACGTGACCAAGAGATTTTAAACACGCTGCCATCATTATCATCATTATCATCACCATCATCATCATCATTATCATCATCACCATCATCATCATCATCATCATCACTACCACTACCACTATCACCATCATCATCACCACCACCACCACCACCACCACCATTATCATCATCATCATCGCCATAACCCACATCCTCACTACTTCAGTTGGTAAGTAGGAAAAGAATATTGTGTGAGAGCAATTAGACAGTAGACTTGGTTCTCTCTCTCTCTCTCTCTCTCTCTCTCTCAGCAGACGCCTTAATCCCGTAATAGTAGTGGTAGTAGTTGTGGTAGTAGTAGCAGTAGTAGTGAAAGTACGTGTAGTAGTGGTGAAAGTATCTGTAGTAGAAGTGAAAGTAAATGACGTTGTGAAGACAGTAGTAGTAGTAGTGAAAGTAGTAGTAGTAGTAGTAGTAGTTGTGGTAGTAGTAGCAGTAGTAGTGAAAGTACGTGTAGTAGTGGTGAAAGTATCTGTAGTAGAAGTGAAAGTAAATGACGTTGTGAAGACAGTAGTAGTAGTAGTGAAAGTAGTAGTAGTAGTAGTAGTAGTTGTGGTAGTAGTAGCAGTAGTAGTGAAAGTACGTGTAGTAGTGGTGAAAGTATCTGTAGTAGAAGTGAAAGTAAATGACGTTGTGAAGACAGTAGTAGTAGTAGTGAAAGTAGATGTAGTAGTAGTAGTAGTAGTAGCAGCAGCAGGCTCACCTGAAGTGTCAAGCTGCCCTTCTCCTGTAGTCCACCATCCTCCTTTCGTGGGATAGGGAAGTAGAAAGACATGTTAATAATAATAATAATAATAATAATAATAATAATAATAATGATAATAATAATAATAATAGATAATAATAATAATAATGATAATAATAATAATAATAATGATAATAATTATAATAATGATAGGTGGGGGCGCTCACCATCCACTCACTCGATGTAGTGCTGCTGTCGGGTGTCTGCCCTTTCCTCTCCTCCATCCTTCTTTCCTTCCATCCTCTTCTGTCTTTCTTTCCTTCATTCTTTCCTCTTCCTTCTGCCTACGGGTGACTTTACACTCCCTCTTCTGTCTTTCCTTCATTCTTTCCTCTTCCTTCTGCCTGTGGGTCACTTTACACTCCCTCTTCTGTCTTTCTTTCCTTCATTCTTTCCTCTTCCTTCTGCCTGTGGGTCACTTTACACTCCCTCTTCTGTCTTTCTTTCCTTCATTCTTTCCTCTTCCTTCTGCCTGTGTGTGACTTTACACTGAGTGACAAGCCAAATGGTTTCCTGTACACCAGGAAACCATTTACTATGCTGGGTGGTAACCATATAACCAAATTATGGCGACTGGTGGTTTAGTGAGTAATTACGGCGCTCCAATCGGATTGAGCCGGTGAAGGTTTATATCCAAGGGATGGTTGGGGTTTATTGCTCACGTAATGCCACTCAGGGATGAGTGAGGCTGGTCACTCTCATCTTAAATGGCAGGACCAACTGCCTCGCCCCGGGCTCCTACGCTCCTCATGGGGCAACGTAGGATTGGATGATGGATGGATGGATGGAATAATAATAATAACAATAATAATAATAATGATAATAGTGGAAAATATGTGACCTCAAGATGGCGGACACCTGGGCAGCAACTTTCTCTTTTTACAGAGGTCATTGACCCCACACCCTGACTGACCTTGTGTGTGTGTGTGTGTGTGTGTGTATACCCCTCACAATGGTCCATAAACCCTCTCTCTTACCGACCCTGTGTGTGTGTGTGTGTGTGTGTGTGTGTGTGTGTGTGTGTGTGTGTGTGTGTGTTACTCTGTTATCATTAATAGTATTATGATTGTTATAATTATTTTTATTATTATTATTATTATTATTATTATTATTAGTCTTATTATCATTATTCTTGTTATTTCCATTAATAATAATAATAATAATAATAATAATAATAATAATATTATTATTATTATTATTATTATTATCATCATTCACTCATCTTAAATGACAGGACCAACTTGCCTAGCCCCGGGCTCCTACGCTCCTCATGGGGCAACGTAGGATTGCATGATAGAAGGATGGATGGATTATTATTATTATTATTATTATTGTTATTATTATTATTATTATTCTTTAGTGAATTATCTGTATGTGGCTTTAATTCAGGGCAATCCCCAGGCCCAGTCCACCAGTCCACTGGCACAATACAACAATACAGTGGCACAATAGTGATGTATGTAGCCTACCGTAGCTGATTGATGACACAATGGTGACCATGTACGTGTGTATGTATGTATGTGTGTGTGTACGTATGTATGTAGCCTATATATATATATATATATATATATATATATATATATATATATATATATATATATATATATATATATATATATATATATTATATATATATATATATATATATATATATATATTTATATATATATATATATATATATATATATATATATATATATATATATATATATATAATGTATGTGTGTGTGTGGATGGATGAATGGATGGATGAAGTGAGTAGCCTGTGTGTGTATGTATGTATGTGTTTGTATTTATGTAGCCTATGTATGTATGTGTGTATCTGCGTATATGTATGATTGTACGTATGTACGTACGTACGTGCATTTGTGTATGTATATATGTATGTATGGAAGCATGTATGTAGCCTGTGTAGACCCTATGTATGTATGTGTGTATGGAAGCATGTATGTAGCGCATGTATGCATGTATGTGTGTATGTTTTTATGTACGTATGTATGTGTGCATGTATGTTTGTACTGATGGCTGGATAGATGGATGTAGCCTATCATGTGTACACGTATGCGTGTATGTATGGAAGCATGTATGTAGCCAATTATGTATGTATGTATGTATGTAAGGTCTTGGCAGCAGAATGTCCTCAGGCCTTAAGTCCACACAGTCCACACCTGACAGGGGGAGCTTGTGTGTGTGTGTGTGTGTGTGTGTGTGTGTGTGTGTGTGTGTGTGTGTGTGTGTGTGTTTGGGGGGTCAAGCAAGATTTAATTAGATTTTCAAAAGGCTCCGGAGGCAGGAATAAATCGCTCATGATATTGGTGTTGCGGAGGTATGCCATCTCTGAAGGCTTTCTCGTTTGTTCTTATTCCCTGTTTCCTTGCCACAGCTTTGTTTGTGTTTTTGTCTGTCTGTTTGTGTGTTATTGTGGTTCCCTAACACCTTTTCCTTTGCGATTTATTTTTAGATATGGCTGGTTAATATCCTTTTGTACGTAATAGTAATAGTAGTAGTAGTAGTAATGATAGTAGTAGTAGTAGTAGTAGTAGTAGTAATGATAGTAGTAGTAGTAGTAGTAGATGAAAATAATGTTAATGGATTGATTTAAGTAGCACAGACGAGGATGTTAAGGGGTAATAAGCAAAATAAATCGCTTAGGAAAAGGTGTTAGGGAGCTTCCTTAACCGGAGGGAATACCGGACACGTTGAAAGGGATTTAAAGGTGAACATTCTCTCTCTCTCTCTCTCTCTCTCTCTCTCGTACACCTGGCGAGATTAATGCAGGAGCACACACACACACACACACACACACACACACACACACACACACACACACACACACATCTAGGTAGTTTTATGAAGACAATCCTTACACTGAATTTATTGTTTAGATAGACAGACAGATAGATAGATAGATAGATAGATAGATAGATAGAGAGAGAGAGAGAGAGAGAGAGAGAGGGAGAGAGAGAGAGAGAGAGAGAGAGAGAGAGAGACAGTCAGACAGACAGACAGACAGACAGATGGAGAGATGGATAGTTAGATAAACAATATAGTTATAGGTAGATAGATAGATAGACAAAGAGATCGATAGGGAGAGAAAGAGATGGATAGATACTTAGATAGATAGGAAAATGTATAGAGATAGACAGACAGACAGACAAGGCTAGATAGATAGACATAAATAGGTAGACAGGCAGAGAGACAGTTGGAGAGATGGAAAGGTAAGTAGATAGCCAGATAGATAGACAGACATGGGGAGATAGATAGATAGACAGATAGACAGATTTTTGAAACTGAAAGAGTTACATAGAGTCTTTTTAACTCTTCCAAAGGCGAATAAAACTGAATGTGGTGTGGTAGTGGTGCGGTGTGGTGTGGTGTGGTGTGGTATTGTGTGGTATGGTGGTGTGGTGTGGTGTGGTATGGTGGTGTGGTATTGTGTGGTATGATGGTGTGGTGGTGTGGTGTGGTGTGGTGTTGTGTGTGCATAGAGTGCTGTGTGCATATAGTGCCGTGTGCTTGTAGTGTCGTGTGGTGTTGCAGTGTGTGGTGTGGTGTGATGTGATGTGGTGTGAAGTAGTGTGTGTCGTGTGCGTGTAGTGCGGCGTGTGGTGTGGTGTGGTAGTGTGGTATTGTGTGGTATGGTGTGTGGTATGGTGGTGAGGTGTGTGGTAGTGGTGTGGAATGGTAGTGTGGTGTGGTGGTAGTGGTGTGGTAGTGTGATGTGGTGTGGTAGTGTGATGTGGTGTGGTGTGGCGGTGTGGTGTGGTGTGGTGTGGTATGGTAGTGTGGTGTGGTGTGATGTGGTAGTGGTGTGGTATGGTAGTGTGGTGTGGTGTGGTGGTGTGGCGTGCCGGGGTGAACAAGGGAAGGTCCTCTCCTCACCCCGCTCTCTCGTCTGTCTCTCCCGGGGAATTTCCTGCTGACGACTCACCCCAACGTTTTGGTTCGGCTCAGGCGGAATATAAATAAATTGAATATATTAAACGAGTTAAAGAATTTTGGGTTGTATTTTAAAGTATTGATAATTCTTTGACGATATTTGTGATTTTGAAAAAGTAAAACGGTTTATTTTTTATATATACCGTATATATTTTTTCGGTGCTACTCAGACGGAAGGAGAAAATGATAATAATAATAATAATAATAATAATAATAATAATAATAGCAATAATAATAATGATAATAATAATAATAATAATAATTGCAGAAGCCTTGCTAAGTGTCAAAACGTTTGGCGCAGTGTGTACCGGTAGCGTTCATTGTATTATTATTTTCCTTTCTTCCATCCTTCCTCTGCTGTATTTTTCTGTCTTTCTTTCCTTCATTTTTTTCCTCTTCCTTCTGCCTGTGGGTCACTTTACACTCCCTCTTCTGTCTTTGTTTTTCCTTCATTCTTTCCTCTTCCTTCTGCCTACGGGTGACTTTACCCTCACTCTTCTGTCTTTCTTTCCTTCATTCTTTCCTCTTCCTTCTGCCTACGGTTGACTTTACACTCCCTCTTCTGTCTTTCTTTCCTTCATTCTTTCCTCTTCCTTCTGCCTGTGGGTGACTCTACACTGAGTGACAAGCCAAATGGTTTCCTGTACACCAGGAAACCATTTACTACGCTGGGTGGTAACCATATAACCAGATTTTGACGCCTGGTGGTTTAGTGGGTAATTATTGCGCTCCAATCGGATTGAGCCGGTGAAGGTTTATATCCAAGGGATGATTGGGGTTTATTGCTCATGTAATGCCACTCAGGGATGAGTGAGGCTGGTCACTCTCATCTTAAATGTCAGGATCAACTGCCTAGCCCCGCGCTCCTACGCTTCTCTGTGGGGCGACATAGGATTGGATGATGATGATGATGATGATGAATAATTATAGTAATATAAAAAGTAATAATATTAAATGTACTACTACTACTACTACAACTAATAATAATAATAATAATAATAATAATAATAATAATAATAAAATATTATAAATATTATTATTATTATTATTATTTCTACTACTACTACTACTAGTAACAGTAGTAGTAGTAGTAGTGGTAGTAGTTGTAGTAGTAATAGTAATAGTAGTAGTAGTAGTGGTAGTAGTAGTAGTAGCAGTAGTAGTAGCAGTAGCAGTAGTAGTAATAATAATAATAATAATAATGGTAATAATAATAATAATAATAATACTGCTAATAATAATGCTAATAATAATAATAATAATAATGCTAATAATAATGCTAATAATAATAATAATGCTAATAATAATAATAATAATAATAATAATAATGCCAATAATAATAATAATGTTAATAATAATAGTAATAATAATAATAATAATAGTAATAATAATAATAATAATAATAATAACGCCTACCCTGGCTGAGTGCAGGGAATAAGTATATATCTATCTGTCTATCTATCTATGTCTATCTGTCTGTCTGTCTGTTTGTATCTATTTGTACAGCTGTATATCTATCTCTGCCTCCATCTATCTGTCTATCTATATCTATCTGTGTCTGGCTAACTATCTATCCATCTATCAATTTGTCTATCTATCTATGTCTATGGCTAACTGGCTGACCAGCTTTGTGGGGGTGTCTGTCTGTCTGTCTATCTGTCTGTTTACCTATCTGTCTATCTATCAATCTGTCTATCTATCTATCTATCAATCTGTCTATCTGTCTATATCTGTGGCTAACTGTCTGACCATCTTTGTGGGTGTGTCTGTCTGTCTGTCTATCTATCTATTTACCTATCTGTCTATCTATCTATCTGTCTGTCTATCTACTGTCTGTCTATCTATCTATATCTATCTATCTATCCATTTATCTATCTGTCTATCTATGTCTGTCTATCTATCTGTTCTATCTACTGTCTGTCTGTTTGTCTATCTACTGTCTGTCTATCTATCTATCTATTTATCTATCTGCTTATCTGTCTGTCTATCTATCTATCTATTTATCTATCTGTCTGTCTGTCTATCTACTGTCTTTCTATCTGTCTATCTCTGTCTATCTGCCTATCTGTCTGTCTATCTATTTATCTATCTATCTATTTATCTATCTGTCTGTGTCTATCTGAATGTCTATCTATCTGTCTATCTATTTATCTATCTATCTATCTGTCTGTCTGTCTATCTGTCTGTTTATCTATCTGTCTATCTATTTATCTATCTATCTATCTATCCGTCTATCTGTCTATCTATCTATCTGTCTATCTATCACATGGGGAAAATGTGTTTGTAATCAGTATCTATCTATCCATCTGTTTATCTATTTGTCTATCTGGGTAACTATCTATTCATCTATCTCTGTGTATCTGTCTATCTATCTACCTTCCTATCTATTTATCTATCTGTGTAAGGCTAACTATACATCTATCTATATTGGTGTATGTATGTGTGTATGTATGAATGTGTGTACGTATGTATGTATGTATGTATGTATGTGTGTGTGTACGTATGTATGTATGTATGTATGTGTATATGTGTATGTACGTATGTATGTATGTGTACGTATGTATGTATGTATGTATGTGTGTATGTATGTATGTATGTATGTATGTATGTGTGTATGTATGTATGTATGTATGTATGTATGTGTGTATGTAAGTATGTATGTGTGTATGTATGTATGTATGTATGTATGTGTGTATGTATGTATGTATGTGTGTATGTATGTATGTATGTATGTGTATGTATGTATGTATGTATGTGTACGTATGTATGTATGTGTATGTGTATGTGTGTATGTATGTATGTATGTATGTCTGGTAACTATACATCTATCTATGTTTGTGTATCTGTCAGTCTATCTATCCATCTATCTATCTATCTATCTATATCTGTATTTGGGTAAGTATCGATCCATCTATCTCGGTTTAAGTATCTGTCTATCTATCTATCTATCTATCTATCTATCGGTCTGTCTATCTGGGTAACTATCTATCCATCTATCTCTGTGTATCTATCGATCTATCTAGGCAATTGTCTCTGTCTATCTATTTATTTATTTATCTATCTATCAATCTGTCTGTCTATCTATCTATCTATCTATCAGTCAGTGCATCTGGGTAACTATCTATCCATCTATCTCTGTGTATCTATCGATCTATCTAGGAAATTGTCTGTCTATCTATCTATATATCTATTTATCTATCTATCTGTGTCTGTCTTTCTATCTATCTATCTATCAGTCAGTGCATCTGGGTTACTATCCATCCATCTATCTCTCTGTATCTATCGATTTAACTAGCTTTCCTGTTAACTGTCTGTCTATCTATTTATATCTATCTATCTATCTGACTGGGTAACTGTTGGTCTATCTATCTATATCTATTCATCTATCACAGTCTACCTATCTATCTGTCTATCAGTTTAGTTACCCAGATGATGTATTTGCTGTCAGAATCTATCTATCTGGCTATCTGTATATCTATCTATCTATGTCTATCTGCCTGGGGTGAAAATGTTGGTAATTAGTAGCTATCTATTTATCTCTATCTATCTGTCTATATATCTATCTGCCTATCTATTTCTCTCTCTGTCTATCTATCTGTCTCTATCTATCTATCTGTCTGTCTATCTTTTTTCTGTCAATCTATCTATTTTGTATCTATCTCTATCTATATTTCCGTCTATCTATCTGTCTATCTCTGTCTACAGTATTTATCTGTGTCTGTTTATCTGTCTATCTATCTATCCATATCCATCCATCTATCTATCTATCTATCTATCCATATCCATCCATCTATCTATCTATTTGGGTAACTACATCTATCTGTGTCTATTTATCTATCTATCTAGTTTCCTGGACCAAGGGTGTCTGGACCCTACCTTTTTATCTGTCTATCTATCCCCCTGTATCCGTCTGTCTATCTGTCTATCTACCTACCTATCTCTGTCTGTCTGTCTGTCTGTCTATTGATCTATGTCTCCATCTGTCTAACTTTCTATCTATCTATGTGTCTGTCTGTCTATTGATCTATTTGTCTCCATCTAACTTTCTATCTATCTATGTGTCTGTCTGTCTGTCTATTGATCTATGTCTCCATCTGTCTAACTTTCTATCTATCTATGTGTCTGTCTGTTCGTCATTGTCTTTCTCTGTGTATCTATCTTTTTATCTATCTGTCTATGTAGGGCAGACTAACCCACACAAAACACACAGGTTCCCTGGCCTTCAGTGGGTTGCTGTGGCTAGACTTGGCTTTACACTGGGTTAGCTCAGCGGCGGAGGGAAACATCTGTGGCGTCCACCCACGCGACGAGCTTCTTCCATTTGCCTGCACTTCGCAGTGGGAAGGACCCTGGTGAGGCGGTGTCCACCACAAGGAGGCGCCGGTTGCTCACACGTTGTACTGTACCTGTAGCGGCCCCACAGAAGCACTTAACTGTGGTCGACGGGTCTGCTCGGCCACACACACTAGGTAGGGGTAAGCAGCAACAACAACAACAACATCCTGGTGTGATTTATACACGCTAAGTCCAATGTAGTGGTGATGGTGGTGGTAGTAGTAGTAGTGGTATTAGTAGTAGTAGTAGTAGCGTTGGTAGTAGTAGTACTGGTAATATTTGGTAGTAGTAGTTGCAGTGGACGGCCAAGTAAGTCAGATTTGAGGTGCGGTTTGACTAGTAACCAAGGAGAAGTTGCATCAGATGACAACAGACGCCTTGTGCAGCAGCAGGGAAAGGGTTAAGTGCAACCTCTATTATCACTGACCTATTGCAAAGGACGCGCCAACACTGCCACAACTGCCTTTAACCGTCCAAACATTTCAAGGACACATTGCAAGGACAGCGGCGCCAAGTTGCAGGCGCTGACCGTTAACGGCAACTTCCTGAGATGTGTTTTGCTTTTAGTAGTCATTTGTTGGACGTATTTGTTTAATCTGGGTGTCCCGTAAGCATTTTCTTGCCTTTCTGTCAAGTATAATCTCAGAATTCTCATCAGTTGGCTTATTTTGCCATATTTACATCTTTTTTGTTGACCGGTAACGAGATGTTGACGCAGAAATGGCGTCAGTCTCGAGGGAATGCTGTGGTGAGGATGCAGGGCCGTAACATCGTCTTATTTAGCCTCTGCACTACGGTAAATAAGGCTCACAGAACCAATAATCTCCTTAAAGATAAATAAACTCTACCATTGTTTATTACAAGCAGGTCAGAAATAATCAAGACATTACCTGTAAACATTCAATGATTTAAAAAGAGCTCAGCGTTGCCAATGTTGAGTGATGGTACACCTGAAGGAAGGTCCCGGTGATGCAGTCTTTTAAAAGAAACGACCAATGTACACTACTATGGTGATATTTTCCATTTTATTTCTTTCCATTATATTTCTATCAAATAAAATCTGTACTATCACTTATTAATTTAAAACATGGGTAAAAAATTCATGCAAGTTTGGTTTTAATCGTCTTAAATTTAAATGGAGGAATCTCAAGCACAATGTTGCCTTGGTCACGTGACCCTTGAGGTGCAGCGTGCCAACCATCGGGCAGTCACCCCGCGGGTCGGGAAGTGGGAGGATGTTGGTGTTGCAGCTGGTATTAACTTGATGTGCGTATATTGGGCGTTTGCCATTGTGTTTGCCGTGATGAATGGACAGACTGGATTACTGTGGAGGCGAGGCAAGTGGCACCAGTGCCGGAAAAAGGAAACTATGCCTGGTATGGACAAGATGGTGAGGGGAAATTCATTGTTATTGTTATTTTTAGTAGTATTACTAAGACTTATTACTACTACTGCTACTACTACCACTACTATCACTACTACTATGACTGCTTTTGTTATTACTGTTACTACTTATACAGCAACTATTATTATTATTATTATTATTATTATTATTATTGGTGTTATTATTATTATTATTATTGGTGTTATTATTATTATTATTGTTATTATTATTATTATTATTATTATTAATATTATTATTATTATTATTATCATCATCATCATCATCATCATCATCATCATCACATTTATGTAATCTTTTCTTTCCACATGACCTACAAACAGGTTATCAGGTCATCTTTAATTTATCGATAATCAAAGATAGACACAAACGCCTTATTCATTTTTTAACCTACCTACCTAGACGAATGTGCCTGCGTATATTCACAAGTCCACTACGTACCGTCCACTCACCCAGTGTAGTGACATCTGTTAGATAGATACGTAGAGATAGTTGTAAAATTTGAGTAAAAGTTGATTGTAAGGCATCAGCATATATTTTCTCTACCTGTCTGTCCACCTGCCTATTTTTCTGTCAGGAAAGTACCATCCACTCACCAGATGTAGTGATAGGTTTACTAGATAGACATATAATTATTGATAATTGCAGAACGTGATTAAAAGTAGATTAAAAGGCATCAGTATTTATTTTTACTACCTGTCTGTCTGCTTACCAATCCGTCATCCACTCATCCGATGTAGCCTAAAGATACATTTATTAGATAGATACCTATGGATGGTTGCACAAGTAGCTATATTAAAAGTTGATTAAAAGGCAATATTCTTTTTTCTCTTACCTGTCTGTCTACGTACCTATCTATCTATCAAGTAGGTACCATCCACTCACCCGATGTAGTGATAGATATAAGACAGCTACATACAGACAGTTGCAAAAAAATAGATTAAAGGTTCATAAAAAGGGATCAATATTTTTTCTACCTGCTTGTCAACTTACCTATCTATCTATCTAGTAGGTACTGCACCATCCACTCATCCGATGTAGTGACAGATTTACTTGATAGATACATACTGTTATAGATAGTTGCAAAAATGGATGGAAAGTTGCTTAAAAGGCACCAATATTTAGCCTACTTTCTCTACCTGTTTTTCTACCTACCTATCTGTCTATGAAGTAGGTACCATCCACTCACCCGATGTAGTGATAGATGTATTATACATACATATAGATAGTTGTAAAAACATCAAAATTTGATTAAAAGGCATAACTAGCCTATTTATTTTCTGTACATGTCTGTCTCCCTACCTGTGTGCCTATCTAGTAGGTACCATCCACTCACCCGATGTAGTGATAGATTTATTTGATAAGATACACGCTGGTATAGACAGTTGCAAAAATAGGTTAAAAGTTGATTAAAAGGCATCAATATTTATCTCAACTACTTGTGTGTATACCTACCTATCTGTCTGCCTAGTAGGTACCATCCACTCACCCGATGTACTGATAGGTTTAATGGATACATAAATATAGATTGGTGCAAATTATATTAAAAGATAATTAAAAGGCATCAGGACTTATTATCTCTACATGTCTGTCTACCTTCCAATCTGTCTCTTAAGTAGATACCATCCATTCACCCGATGTGGTGATAGTAGATAGATACATAGTATAGTTGCAAAAATAGATTTAAAGTTGATTAAAAGGCTTCAAATTTTATTTTAATTACCTATCTGCCTAACTGTCTCTCAATCTTGTAGGTACTACCATCCACTGACCTGATGTAGTGATGGATTTATTAGATAGATACATAAAGATAGTTGCAACAAAATGTTAAAGTTGATTCAGAGACATCAATATTTATTTTCTCAACCTATTTATCTGCCTACTATCTATCTACCAAGTAGGTGCCATCCACTCATCCGATGTAGTGATGAAGTTATTGGATAGGTACGCATAGGTAGTTGCAAAAATAGATTAAAAGTCGATTAAAAGGCATGAAAATTTATTTTCTCTTCCAGTCTGTCTACCTAGTTATTTTTCTATCCAGTAGATACCATCCACTCATCCGATGTAGTGATACATTTATTAGATAGATACGTATAAATATTTGCGATAAGGCTTCAATATTTATTTTATCTGTCTACCTACTTATCTATCTGTAAAGTAGGTACCATTCACTCACACGATGTAGTGATAGATTTAAATAGATACAGATAGTTGTAACATAGAATTAAAGTTAAATAGAAGGCATCAGTATTTATTTTTTCGACCTGTCTGTCTACCTACCTATCTGTTTATCTAGTAGGTACCATCCACTCACCCGATGTAGTGACATTTATTAGATAGGTACGTACGTATACATAGTTGCAAAAAATTGATTAAAAGTTTATTAAAATGCACCAATATTCATTTTCTCTACCCTATCTATCTATCTATCTGGTAGGCACCATCCACTCACCCGATGTAGCGATAGATTTATTAGAGAGATACCGGGTACATATGGATAGTTGAATAAATACATTAAAAGTTTGTTAAAAGGCATCAGTATTTTTTTTTCTCTACCTGTATGCCTACGTATCTGTCTTGAAGGTACCATCCACTCACCCGATGTAGTGATAGACTTATTTGATAGATACATGTAGATAGTTGAAAAATAAATTAAAACTTAATTAAAAGGCATCGGTATTTATTTTCCTCTCTCCTATCTATCTATCACCTAGGTACCATCCACTCCTCCGATGTAGTGATAGATTTATTAGATAGATACGTATAGTTAATTGCAAAAATAGATTAAAAGTTAATTAAAAGGCATCAATATTAATTTTCTTTACCCTATCTGTCTATCAGGTACTGTAGGTACCATCCATTCACACGATGTAGTGATAGATTTATTAGATACATAATGAGAGTTACGAAAATAGATTACAAGTTGATTAAAAGACATCTACATTTATTTTCTCTACCTGTCTGTCTACCTACCTACCCGTCTGTCTAGTAGGTACCATCCACTCACCCGATGTAGTAACATTTATTAGATACATATACTGTAGATGGTTACAAAGATTAAAAGTTGAACAAAAGACATCAATATTTATTTTATATATCTGTCTGCCTACCTACCGTGTCTGCCGAGTAGATGCCATCCACTCATCCGATGTAGGGACAGATTTATTAGACAGGTATAGTACATACAGATAGTTGTGAAAAGGCTTCGGTATTTACTTTCTCTACCTGTCTGCCAGCCTACCTGTATGCCTATAAAATATGTACCATCCACTCACCCGATGAAGTGATAGTTATTAGACAGATAAATATAGGCAGCTGCAAAAATAAATTCAAAGTTGATCAGAAGACATCAGTATTTATTTTCTCTACCTGACTGTCTACCTATGTGTGGATCTACCTATCTAGTACGTACCATCCTCTCACCCGATGTAGTGAAAGATTTATGATAGATACTTTTAGACACCTACAAAAATAGATTAAAAATTTAATTATAAGACATCAGTATTTATTTTCTCTGCCCTGTCTGTCTACCTACCTATCTGTCTACTCCAGTAGGTACCATCCACTCACCCAGTGTAGTGATGGATATATATATATATATATATATATATATATATATATATATATATATATATATATATGCAAAAAATGGATTAAAAGTTATTTTATAGGCATTAATGTTTATTTTTTCTACCTGTCTGTCTGCCTACCTATTTATCTTTATAGAAGGTGCCATCCACTCACCCGATGTAGTCAAAAATTTATTAGATAGGTACATATAGGAAGTGCACAAAAGATTACAGAGTTAAATTACATCTACATGTCTGTCCACCTACCTATTTATCTTTGTAGAAGATACCATCCACTCACCAGATGAAGTGATATATTTATTAGAGGAGAACAGAGATAGTTGTGAAAAGGCTGTCAGAGTTTATTTTCCTCTACATGTCTGTCTACCTACCCATCTTTAAATAAAGTAGGTACCATCCGCTCACCAGATGTAGTGATGAATTTATTAGATAGATACAGATAGTTGCCAATATAGATTAAAATTTGATTAAAAGGCATCAGCATTTATTTTCTTTACCTGTCTGTCTACCTACTTATCCGTCTATCTAGTTGGTGGGCTACCATCCACTCACCCGATGTAGTGACAGATTTATTAGATAAATAAATAAATAGATAGATAGATAGATAGATAGTTGCAAAAATAGATTAAAAGTTGCTTAAAAGGCACCAATATTTATTTTATATACCTGTTTGTCCACCTACCTATGTCTGTCTAGTAGGTACCATCCACTCACCCAGCGCAGTGGATAGATTTAATAAATACAGTATATTGTAGTACCTGCGTAATAGTACAGTGCCACAAGTGCTTGCGTGGCAGTGCCGTGGGACTGACTGCTGGTTAGCTCTGAACCATTATATATATATTGTAATACCTGCAATAGGTACATTGCCAGAAGTGTTTATGCAGTGCCAGGACTGATCTGCTGGGCTCTGAACCATTATATATATATTGTAATACCTGCAATAGTACATTGCCAGAAGTGTTATGCAGTGCCAGACTGACTGTTGGCTCTTGAACCATTATATATATTGAAATACCTGCAATAGTACAGTGCCACAAGGTTTATAGCAGCCAGACCGACCTGTTGGCCCCGAACCATTATATATATTGTAATACCTGCAATAGTAGTAGTAATAGTGGCTGCAACCATAGGCTTATTTGTATTGGAAACCCAGTGGACTGCAGTGTGTCAAAACTGCCTTTTCTGGCAGTCCACCTTGTGTGGTTGTGTATAGGGAAGGATTGAGGGATATTTGTATAGGCTAAATAAGCAGTTTCCACCACCTGTTATATCAGTGCCACCACGTGAAGGCATCCTCTTTCCAGCACATCTACTGTATATACCTCCTGCATACTACATACTTTATAAGGTAGCTTTAACCACAAGCTGTTATTTCCATGTCTTATACTGCATAGATGTTCAGAGCAGTGTTCCAGGGATAGGGTGGTGGTGGTGGTTGTATTGTGGTGATGGTGGTGGTGCAAGTCTGATTTGAAATTTGAATCCAGTGCACCACAGGCTTCAATTGCCCCTCCTCCTGTATTCCGCCATGCACCTTTTGAGGGATAGGTGGAAGTTGAAAGACGTTTGTTCTAACCACCTTTGGCTCTCCTCTCCTTTCACTGATCCACCTGGTGAACAAGCTTTTCACATCTTTTTCTATCCCAATGACCTAGAGCAGCTTGTAGGCGCAGCACCCTACCCGTATCCCTGACCGCCTTGGAGAGAGCTCCAACATACTTGACCTCTTCCTTACAACTAATCCTTCATGCTACACTGTTACTTTTTCCTCTTCCCGTTGGGCTCCTCTGATCACAACCTTTTATCACCTTAACCTGTCCCAAGTTGCTGCAGTAAGGCCTGTGGACCCTCCCAAGAAGCAGCGTCTGTGGCACTTTTTGGAGCTGCAGGATTGGGAGGCCTTTCAGGGAATCCTTCTTGATATTGCCAGGAATGATTATTACCTCCATGGTCGGGAGCCATCTGAGTGTGCCTTGCGCATTACATGAAAGTTATTCTCTGACATGGAAGCATACATTCCTTTCTCATATCCTGTGACTAATGCAAAAAAAGGCCTTGGTTTAACCACACTTGTTCTAATGCTGTCAGCAACAAGGAGAGGGCCTGTAAAAGGTACCCGGAGCCAACCCACTCCCTGAATCTCGTCTCTTATATGTTTCTGCCTGGAAATGTTCGAAGCCTGTTCTTTGCCTCTGGCAGAAAATAGTTCCATTCGTAATAAAATGTTCTGAACTCTCCAACTCAGATTCCCTCCGTCTCCTTCTGGCACCTTGCCAAAAACCTTTCTAACAACTTTACCTCATCATTCTTCCCTCCTGCTTCCTCTCCTCTTTTCCACTCCTCATGGCTCTGAAGCATTTTCTTCCTTACTGATAAAAGCAGATCTCTTCGCTCAGACTTCTTCTTCTCCAGTTTCACCTTAGGACGATTCCGGTGCTGTTCCTCCATCACTTCCCCCTTCTGACTTCCTGCAAGGGCTGGCATTAAAATTTCTTTAGCTGATGTATTTTCTGCCATCACTGGCCTCAGTACTAACAAGGCATATGGGCCTGATGGAGTCCCTCCTGTTGTCCTCAAGAAACTGTGCTTTCTGTAAAGCTTACACCCTGCCTATATCTCTCTGTTTTTTTTATCAAGGCGAAAATGCACTTGACAGGTTGGTGATGGCTGGTTGAATGCAACGTGTCCGAATAACATGGCTGTATTTCTATATAATTACTGGTAATTTGAATGGAACCTTACTGACTAACTCAAATACAACGATGTTAGTCGGACATGTTTCACTCAGCCAGTTATCACCAGCCTGTCAAGTATATGTCTGACCCGGAAAAAGAAAAGAAAAAGTTGTGTGTAGGTAAACTGTTTTGCCTTTGTGTGTCAACTTGTACCATTCCTTCTTGCTGGAAGTTGTGTTCTCATGCGTTGGAAGTTTGCTCTCCACAGAAGGGTGACCATTCCCAACCCTCCACCTATCGTCTAATTGCTTTAACATTCTGTATCTCAAAAGTTTTTGAATCTCTTCTTAACAGAAAAATTTTAAAGCATCTTTCCTATCACAACCTTCTTTCTGGATCGTCAGTATGGGTTCCGTCTTGTGGGGATGCTCCACTGGCGATCAAATTCTCACCTACCTTTCAGACTCCTGGTCATTTCCTCTTTTTGTGACTTTGGCAAAAACTTTCGCCATTGCACTTGACATCTCAGTTAGGCTTGTGATAGAGTCTGGCATAAATCTTTAATTTCCAGACTGCCTTTCTTTAAGGGATTTCTATCCTTTTATCCAGGTGCCTTTATCTATGGCTTCTTGGTCAGTTCTATAGCTGCTGTTGTAGACAAACAGTTCTTCTAGAAACTGTCAATGTGGTGTAATCTCCTCAGGGCTTTGTCCTATCACCAACTCTCTTCCTTTTATTCATCAGTGACCTTTTAAGCTGTACATCTAACCCTATCCACTCATACGCTGATGATTCCACCCTTCACCTTTCCATTCGGTTCCCGCAACGCGCCCATTCCAGCAGTTACTTCAACAAACAAGGGATGAGCGTATGGCACACCTAATGTCTGACTTGGCTCGTATTTCTGACTGGGATAAAAGTAATCTTGTTGTTTTGAATGCATCAGAAACTCAGTTTTTACACCTATCAACCCTACAAAATCTTCCACAGGAGTAACCCACTAATGTTTAATAATATCCAGCTCAATCCTGCATCATGTTTCAAACATAATCTGGGGTTTCATTCTCTTGGGTCTTATCTTGGAAAGATCATATTACCTATCTGTAAAATCTGCTTCCAAGAGATTAGGTGTTGCTATGTCTGACTCTGTGCCTTCTTTACCCCTGCACAGTTGTTGACCTTTATAGGCTACACGGGTTTCATTCGCCTGTGTAGAGAACAACTCTCATGTGTGGGCAGGCTTCTCCCACATACAGCGCTCTTTCTCAATAGGGTGGAGCTTCAAAGGCTTTTCGTCTCATTAACTCTCCTCTTCTTACTGACTCCCTTCAACCTCTGTCTCTTTGCCGCAACTGTTGCATCTTTTATCTCTTTCTGTCGCTACTTCAATGGTCAACTGCTCCTCTGAATTGTCTTCTTGCATCCCTCCACCACTCGTGGCGGGCACTTAGCACCAGTTTAGCAAAAACTCTCATCCCTTTTTCTGTCCAACTCTAGTGCAAAAGTTAACTGTTACTCCCAGTCCTTCATTTATGCAACAGGTCAACTCTGGAACTGTCCCCCTCTGTCTGTATTTCCTACTTCCTATGATTTCCAGTCTTTCAAAATCGTAAGTAGTGTCCAGGCATCTGGAAATGAACGGATCTTGAATTTCGCCTCCTTTGTATTGTTTTTGTTTTCCTCTTGGAAGTGAACGATTTGCGGGCTCATGGCCTTTGGTTCCTTTTTTCCCTTGCATTAAAAAAGTTGACGGATGTTTGTATGAGGAGCAGTGGACCCGTCTTGGTGTTATTGGAAAGCCACCAACGTGTAAGGCGACACTGTCCACTACTACATCATTAGAATTAACCTACTACTACTATCATCATTAGCAGCAGGCAGTACTATCCATATACCAATTACCATCATCATCATCACTAATAGTATACCATCACCAGCCACCCCTTCCTACACATCATCATCATCATCATCATCACTAATAGTATACTCATCACCAGCCACCTCTTCCTACACATCATCATCACCATCATTATCATCATCACTAATAGTATATACCACCACCAGCCACCTCTTTTCCTACACATCATCATCACCATCATTAACATCATCACTAATAGTATACCATCACCAGCCACCTCCTTCCTACACATCATCATCACCATCATTATCATCATCATCATCATCACTTATAGTATCCTTACCACCACCATCCACTCTCTTCCTACACATCATCATCATCATCATCATCATCATCATCACTAATAGTATCCTTACCACCACCATCCACCTCTTCCTACACATCATCATCACCATCCATCATTATCATCATCACTAATAGTATACCATCACCAGCCATACCTCTTCCTACACATCATCATCACTTCATCATTATCATCATCACTAATAGTATACCACCACCATCCACCTCTTCCTACTCATCATCATCATCATCATAATCACTAATAGTATACCACCACCATCCAATTCTTCCTGCCACATCATCATCATCATCATCACAAAAAGTATACCACCACCATCCACCTCTTCCTACACATCATCATCATCATCATCATCATCATCATCAATAATAGTATCCTTACCACCACCATCCACCTTTTCCTACATCATCAGTCATCATCATCATTGATAGTATCCTTACCACCAATTATCCAATTCTTCCTCACACATCATGATCATCATCATCATCATCATCATTCACTAATAGTATACCACCACCATCCACCTCTTTTCCACATCATCATCATCATCATCATCATCATCATCACTAATAGTATCCTTACCACCACCATCCACCTTTTCCTACACATCATCATCATCATCATCATCATCATCATCATCATCATTAATAGTATCCTTACCACCACCATCCACCTCTTCCTACACATCATCATCATCATCATCATCATCATCAATAATAGTATCCTTACCACCACCATCCACCTCTTCCTACACATCATCATCATCACAAATAGTATACCACCACCATCCACCTCTTCCTACACATCATCATCATCATCATCATCATCACTAATAGTATACCACCACCATCCACCTCTTCCTACACATCATCATCATCATCATCATCATCACTAATAGTATCCTTACCACCACCATCCACCTGTTCCTACACATCATCATCATCATCATCATCATCATCATCATTAATAGTATCCTTACCACCACCATCCACCTCTTCCTACACATCATCATCATCATCATCATCATCATCATCATCACTAATAGTATCCTTACCACCACCATCCACCTCTTCCTACACATCATCACCATCATCATCATCATAACCGTATTGTTGTCATATCATCATCATTATCTATAGTATCCTTACTATCTCTATATGCTTCCCCTCCTCCTGCATCATCATCATCATCATCATCATCATCATCTTGGCTAATATTATCCTTACCACCATCATCCACATTTTCCTACACATCACCATCATCATCATCATCATCATCACCGTATTGTTGTCATATCATCATCATTATCGATAGTATCCATACTATCTCTGTATGCTCCTCCTCCTCCTGCATCATCATCATCATCATCATCATCGCCTTATCATTGTCACCATCATCACCATTAGCATTATCATCCTTACTGGCTTTATCGTCTTCCATCTAAACCATCCTCATTCACATCAGGATTGTTTTAAGTATGATCGCCATTTCTTCAAAATTAGTCTCCTGACTGAGCCTATCCTCCCCTTCTAAACCATCATCACCACCATCATCACCACCTTATCACGCTTGTCACTGTCATCACCATTATCAATAGCATCATTACTAGCCTTATATCATCTTCCATCAAAACATCATCCCCAGGATTATTGGTCGCTATGAATGCCATCAAGAATACAGTATTTTGCCCCGGCCTCATCCTGCAGCTTCTAAATCATCATC
>NC_137049.1:1749820-1812320 GCF_032717465.1 Coenobita brevimanus
TCGCCCGGGCTGCCGTGCTGGGAGCGGTAGCTCGCTCCTGTAATACTTAAAGGTGTTATATAGTCCAATACAGGGCTTAGCTCGGGGGAACTCCATTTCTCCCATTTTCTCATATAGCTCAGTCCAGTAAAGTTTTGGGATTGCCTTTGCAATCCAAAGTTTTTAACAACTCTGATGGGAGGCGAACCTGGCGTCCACTGTGCTGTGTGAGATGCACACTCTACCACTGTACCCGCCATAGGCTAGGCTTTGGAGATTCCATAGGGTCTCTTCCCAAGCGATTGGTTTTGCGCATACACCTTAAAATCCTCCAAAGTGTTACAAATGGAACCTACGCCGATATTAAAAGTCACAGATTACATGAATAATTAACATTAATGCAGTAATATGCAAAATAAATTGCCGAGGTGGGAGGAGGTACTACGAAATCTCGCATATTACGGATGATATTTCTATTTGCTTAACTAGTACAGTATCTTGAAAAGCAAATCGTTAAGAAGAGGCGTTAGGGAGTGTCCTTTACAATTTATTTCTAATTCTGCCCTGTTACTATATTCTTGTGTGTAATTCACGCAACCTATGTCGACACTGACAAGAGATTAAGAAGTCAGCCAGGGGATATTAATGAGTAGTTTGGAAAATAAATCATTAAGGAAGAGGTGCTTTGGATCTGCCTTGCCTGACGAGAATGTGCGGACCAAAGATTATCAATTTTCAGGAGGTTATGGTGCTAAGAAACATACATACATGAAGAAGGAGTCTCCCTAACACCTGTTCCCCATCACTATTTCTCAACTACTCGTTAATATTTGTCCCCACCTTAGCATGGGACAACATCAACTTTGGAGGAGACGGACAGTTCGTAATGACGGCACTCCACGCTGTGCTTGATCTCTGGCAGCCTCCCTATTCATTCCCTTACCCCTCGTCACAGGTCTTTTTCGGTCTGCCTCTCACATCCCTAACTTCTGACGTTTACACTTCCTATTTTCCGCACCCACCTGTTTCACTCTTCACCACCCAGTTGGCATCCTCCATCCTCTCCACATGCCCAAACCATCTCAGCTCCTACCCCTTCTCATGCATACACCAATACACTCCAGTCCCATCCTTCCTCCTAAACCAACTCAATCTACTCCTCCTCTCATCACAACACTAATGTGACTCTTGCTACCCCTCCTCATCACAACACTAACAGCACTTCAGTCCCATCCTTCCTCCCAAACTATCTCAATCTACCCCTCCTCATCACAACAATACACCCCAGTCCCATCCTTCCTCTCAACTCTTCATTCATAACTCTTACTCTCCACACCCAGTTGTCATCCTCCATCCTCTTCACATGGCCAAACTATCTCAGTCTACCCCTCCTCATCACAACACCAATACACTCCAGTCCGTTCGTGATGCTTAAGATGTCACTTTTCAAGCACGGGAAGCGATGTCAGGGAGTTACGATGCGGATGTAGCGACCACTTGTATCACTGGAGCCATGGAAGACAGTAGCCAGTGGTCCTGTGAGGAGGCGGAGGAAGGAAGAAGAGCTGTTATTGCTTAGTTTAGCCATTTCCGATAAAATTAAAAATGAAATGGGTACATGAGACAAATGTGAAAAGATCAAGAACTTATAAGTGATGAGGAAAAGTTCAGACGGTATTTAGACTGTGACAAATGAGGAAGGAGCGTTGTGGTGTGGATGTGGATGTGGGATAGGAAGTTGTTAGGAGAAACACTCTGAGGTGGTTTGGCCATGTGGAGAGTGATGGAGAGTGAGAGACTGACGAGGAGAGTGTGAGTGTGGAGTTACGTGGATAGACAGACAGGCAAATGAGGAAGTGAAGGAACGTTGTAAAGGATGTGGGATGTGATAGGAAGCGTTAGGAGAAACACACTGAGGTGGTTTGGCCATGAAGTAGAGGACGGAGAGTGAGAGATCTGATGAGGAGAGAAAAAGTGAGTGTGGAGCTATGGAGAGACAGACAGACAAATGAGGAAGTGAAGGAGTGTTGTGGTGTGGAATGTGGATGTGATAGGAAGCGTTAGGAGAAACACACCGAGGTGGTTTGGCCATGTGGAGAGGATGGAGAGTGAGAGACTGACGAGGAGAGTGTAAGTGAGTGTGGAGTTACGCGGGATGAGATGAGAGCAGACAAATGAGGAAGTGAAGGAGCGTTGTGTGGTGTGGATGTGGATGTGATAGGGAAGTGTTAGGGGAGAAACACACTGAGGTGGTTTGGCCTTGTGGAGAGGATGGAGAATGAGAGACTGATGAGGAGAGTGTATGTGAGTGAGGTGGAGGGGGGGGAGAAGAAAGGGGAGGCCAAGGATGAGGTGGTGGATGAGAGTAGAGAGGTATATGAGAGAGGGGTGTGTGAGCTGGGAGCAGGGCAATGAAATGGCGGGGGACAGGGGGACATGGAGGCGATTTGTTTGGTGGCCACCCCTTACGGAATTGAGATGTCTGGCAATAGATAGATAGATAGTGCCACTCAGCGTAATGAAGCTCTGACTGAACAAGACATCCAGAACAAGCTACAAACTACAGGCAGGCCATATAAGTGCCAAGGATTGTGGCTGGCCAGTACCTTTTTACACAGATTGAAATACAAACATACTATTCTATTGCCGGACGCCTTAATCCCGTAAGGGGTATTGCACAAACAAATGTGCCTCCAATGTCTGTCTGTCCTCCTCCATTTCACAGCCCTGCTTCCAGCTCACACCGCCTCTCATATATACCTCTCCACTCCATCCCTCAATCTCATCCTCTGGCCTCACCCTCCCTTTCCCCCCTCCACCTCACTCACGTACACTCTCCTCGTCAGTTTCTCACTCTCCATACACTTGCAGAAAAAGTTTATACAAGAAGGAACAAGTGATCGTGTATGTCCATATGGGAAGGGTACCGGGGAGGGTAAAGGTGCTAGGAAGGGTGTGTAAGGTGCTGGGAAGGGTGTATAAGGTGCTGGGAAGAGTCTAAGATGCTGGGAAGGGTGTGTAAGGTGCTGGGAAGGGTGTGTAAGGTGCTGGGAAGGGTGTGTAAGGTGCTGGGAAGGGTGTGTAAGGTGCTGGGAAGAGTCTAAGATGCTGGGAAGGGTGTGTAAGGTGCTGGGAAGGGTGTGTAAGGTGCTGGGAAGGGTCTAAGATGCTGGGAAGGGTGTGTAAGGTGCTGGGTAGGTTGTGAAAGGTGGTGGATAGGGTCTAAGCTGCTGGGAAGTGTCTAAGATGCTGGGAAGGGTGTGTAAGGTGCTGGGATGGGTGTGTAAGGTGCTGGGAAGGGTGTAAGATGCTGGGAAGGGTGTAAGATGCTGGGAAGGGTGTGCAGGATGCTGGGAAGGGTGTGTAAGATGCTGGGAAGGGTGTGTAAGGTGCTGGGAAGAGTGTGTAAGATGCTGGGGTGTGTAGGATGCTGGGAAGGATGTGTAAGGTGCTGGGAAGGGTGTGTGTAAGATCGAGAAAGAAACTATTAGACAAATCAAGACACAGTCATAAGTATATAATTTGTGTATTCTTAAAAAATCTCGCTACCTAACTACACATGCTATTTGTTACTGCATCGCGGTATCTCTGTCATAGTACAGTACATTACTGTATATTCGTCTAAGGGAAGCAAAAGAAAGTTGTACCGTAATTTCCTCTCTAAGTCTCTAAAAAGGTAACATTTAGTACTGCTGAGGTTTAAACTAATTTCAGGGAGAATTTGAAACTAGAAAGGAAATGTCAGGTTGTGGGAATTTTGTTCGTAGTTATTGACTTCGGCTTCATCTTATCGTCAGCAAACCCGAAATATCCCGTAAGAGCGTAGTATCAATGCAAAGAACGTAGCATATAAAAATCTTTCACAGCTAACTCCGATCATAAGTTCAAAGCGATACTTAGTATAGAAACCAGCGTATTGATGAAAAACTGTGATACCAATTTGAATCTCGCGTGGCATCACATCAAGGAAAAGGCCTGGGTTCCAAAATTATAAATGTTTTGAGCGTCAGGTGCACGTGCATAAAATTGCTTGTTTATTTTGTAGTTTGCACGCAGCCAAGCCAAAAAATACATAAAAATCGAAATAACCGACCAAACAAAATTATTTCTAATACTTTTAAAATGCTGTGAAGACTTTTAAATCTCGGAAATTGGTTTAAGATCTTCTTTATGAATACTTCCGATGTTGGCGATGGAGTGTAAGTGGGTAACCGACGCCATGTTTAAAGAGAACATATAGGAGTGATGAGGTGAGTATCCTTGCCTTGATTCCACATTTTCAAGCGGTTACAGTTAGCATTTACTTGTATTATTGTGCTTAGGAAAATTAGATATGACATTGGAGATAACATAGAGGTGAGCATTTCTAGTGAGTATTCCGTGTTTCATGATTATAAAGGCGCGCATGTAAAGTCCAAGCAATTGGTGAAGTAGGTCGGCTTCAGTGAGTATCCTGGTCCACTTCCATAGGTTTTACCTCTAGCATCAGATTTACCTGCATAATTCTGCTCGTTAATATTAAATATGTTAATGGAGCTTACTTAGAGTATAGATATGTGAAGGAAATACTCGTGTTTTGAGGTGATTGAATGAATGGTGGTGTAAATCCGGAAGAACAGACGCCGAAGAAGGCCAGCTTAGGTATCCTGCTCTGATTCGTTTTTCGTTGGCAGCTTCCATCTAATTTACTGACATAATTCTACTCACTAATGTTAGAGAAGCAAGTAGAGATTACTTGGGTGTACGTGTGTGAGGGAAAGTGGATGTATTGAGATGATATTTAGCATTCTTGTAAGATCTGACGTTGAAGATGGCTGGCGTAGTAAGTTAAGCTATCCTGCTCTCTACCTCCATACTTTCCCTACTTACAGCCAATTCCCCCCACTTAATTCTGCTTACTGTTGTTATACATGGTAGTGGAGATATTGTTGTTTGGAGATATTTAAAGGGATGTTTCGGGTTTTTTCGTGTCCTTGCCACGACTTGAATATTACAATTGAACTCAAGAATAGGGAAGAAGACGCTGTTGAAGTAAAGATGATAAAACAGTGTGAAGATTTTGAAAGAGAGTACGTGAGAGAAATAATAGACATTAAAGAAAAGTACAGCATACCTGAAGACTTAGAAACATTAGAAGAGAGAGTGGCAAAAAGGGTAATAAAAGAAAAAATAATGACAAAAAATAAAGAAGAAATTTGTGAAGACATGAGAAAAGTGAGTAAGACAAAGGAATCAGTGGAACAAGAAAATAGACCAACAGAGATACCTAGAGGAAATTGAGTTTGAAAGCGCAAAGATTATATTTTTTATTCGAACCAGAATGCTAGAAGTGAAGGAAAATTACAAGAAAAAGTATGAACCTAACCTTATATGTGACATGTGCCAAGAAGAGAATGAAAATCAGCATTATTTATTCATATGTGAAGCATACGAAGATTTAACAAGCGAAATTAAAGGAAAAGAATCAATAACAGCAAATACTAAAAACAAAATGAATTACAGGTTGTAGCAAATACAGTGGGCAGAATAATGAAACGAAAGAGAAGTATTTATGAATATAAGGAGCAACATAGAAATGAACAATAAACTGAAAAAAAGAATAATAATAATAATAAATAAAGCCATCTTGTTTGAAGACAAGAACTCCTGGATGGGAGTGGGCGCCAGCAACAACAACAACAACGACATTTTTGTAAACATTCTAAGCCGCCGAAATATTTAGAATGTTCGTATGTTATGTATTTCCTCGATTTATTGTTCATTGTTTATTATTTATTATTGGTTATTATTTATTGGTTATTGGGTTATTATTGGTGGTGACGACCATAATCCACTCACTTGATGTAGTGCTTCCTACTTCTTTCTTTAGCCTTATCAGTCTTTTTCTGTGCCTGTCCCTCCTCTCTTCCTACGAGGGGTGATTCCGAGAAAGAAATGACAGTGAGTCCATAAACTTTTATTAGCATGAAGAACTACTTCAAAACTATGACTCACCATTCCTTCAAAAAGTACTCCTCCAACCTCTATGCAGCGTTCCATTCTCTTTCTCCACTTCATGAAGCAAGCGTGGTACTCTGAAGACGAGTATACTTCAGGAGTTCTGGAATTGACGGTCCGTTAGCCAAGTCTTGGATGCGATGAAATTGCTTCTCAGCGATGGCAGATTTAATTTTTGGAAACAACCAAAAAGTCAAGCAGGGAGCCAGGTCAGGGGAGTAGGGTGGGTGGGGGAGCAGAGTTATACTTCTTGTTGTTCCAGGTACTGCATAGTGAGGCGAGCTTTGGCTGGGGTGCAGCATTGTCGTGGTGCAGCAAAAGGCTGAGACCCGACGGCGGGTTGGTGCGAAGTGTTGGCCTTGTGTTCCAAGACTTGTGGAAAGGACCTGGTCTGTGTAGTATTGGGCTGTGATAGTGGACTTTTCAGGCATCCACATCCACGCACATTGGTCCTTGAGAATTGAAAAAGATGGTGAAAAGAGCGCTTCCGGCTGCGAAATCCTTCCTTCAAAATCTGGAGGTCGAGGGTCTTCATCACTGCCCAACCCACACCATGTTTGACTGCTTGTCACGGGTTGTGAAGAATGAAATCCAACACTCATCTCCAGTAGCAACATCTGAGAAAATCCGTTTTGGACCATTTGGTTCAAATTCAGCAAGCCAGACCACGACAAATCCTCACCCGTTCAGCCTTTTGCTCATCAGTCAACAAATGGGGTATCCATCGACAACACTTCTTCCTCAGGTGTAATTGTTTCATGCACGATGTCCATATGCACTCCCATAACTGATATCCAAGCTCCAAGGCTAAGAACCTAAGAGTTACAGTTGGATCCTCGTCAATGATGGACCGTGCACGGACAGTTGTTGCTTCTGGTCACGGATGTCCGGGGCGTCCAGAGCGTTGTTCATCTTTTCAGATTCAGTTTTTCCTGCTGTGAAAGCACGAATCCAGCGGGAAACAGTTTCCAGGGAAGGAGTAGTGACTGGATAAACTTGTAATAATTCCCCTTGAATCTCTGTTGCTTTCTTTCTTCCCAGTTTTCCACCTCGTAAAAATGTAGAACCACTGCAGCCTTCTTTCGAGTAATCCATGTTTCTGGACAGAGAGAGCAAAAACAAAGAGTGAAGCATTCACGCACAACAATAAAACAAGAAAAGTCAGAGCATACGGCGACAAGTTCAAACTCGTAAGGACAGGCAACTCTGCACTCTCCCACTTGCTCCCCTACACCTCCCATCATTCAAGGTTTTCATGTTATAGCACGAACTGTCATTACTTTCTGATCACCCATCGTATTTCTCACCATCGTCCACTCACTCTGATGTAGTGCTGCCTTCTTCTTCTTCTTTAGCCTTATCATTCTTTTTCTGTGCCTGCCCTCCTCTCTTCCTATTTCTCTCACCATCATCCACTCACTTGATGTAGTGCTGCCTTCTTCTTCTTTAGCCTTATCATTCTTTTTCTGTGCCTGTCTCCTCCTCTCTTCCTATTTCTCACCATCATCCACTCACTTGATGTAGTGCTGCCTACTTCTTCTTTAGCCTTATCATTCTTTTTTCTGTGCCTGCCCTCCTCTTCTCTTCCTATTTCTCACCATCATCCACTCACTTGATGTAGTGCTGCCTACTTCTTCTTTAGCCTTATCCATTCTTTTTCTCTGTGCCTGCCCTCCTCTCTTCCTATTTCTCACACCATCATCCACTCACTTGATGTAGTGCTGCCTACTTCTTTCTTTAGCCTCTATCAGTCTTCTTTCTGTGCCTCCTGCCCTCCTCTCTTCCTATTTCTCACCATCGTCCACTCACTTGATGTAGTGCTGCCTTCTTCTTCTTTAGCCTTATCATTTACTTTTCTGTGCCTGCCTCTCCTCTCTTCCCTAATTTCTCACCATCATCCACTCACTCTGATGTAAGTGCTTGCCTACTTCTTCTTTAGCCCTTATGATTCTTTTTTCTGTGCCTGCCCTCCTCTCTTCCTATTTCTCACCATCATCCACTCACTTGATGTAGTGCTGCCTTCTCTTCTTCTTTAGCCTTATCATTCTTTTTTCTGTGCTCTGCCCCTCCTCTCTTCCTATTTCTCACCATCATCCACTCACTTGATGTAGTGCTGCCTACTTCTTCTTTAGTCTTTATCATTCTTTTTCTTGCTCTGTTCCCTCACTCTCTTCCTATTTCTCACCATCATCCACTCACTTGATGTAGTGCTGCCTACTTCTTCGTTAGCCTTATCATTCTTTTTCTGTGCTCTGCCCTCCTCTCTTTCCTATTTCTCACCATCATCCACTCACTTGATGTAGTGCTGCTCTACTTCTTTCTTTAGCCTTATCAGTCTTTTTCTGTGCCTGCCCCTCCTCTCTTCCTTCCTATTTCTCACCATCGTCCACTCACTTGATGTAGTGCTGCCTTCTTCTTTAGCCTTATCATTCTTTTTCTGTGCCTGCCCTCCTCTCTTTCCTATTTCTCACCATCATCCACTCACTTGATGTAGTGCTGCCTACTTCTTCTTTAGCCTTATGATTCTTTTTCTGTGCCTGCCCTCCTCTCTTCCTATTTCTCACCATCATCCACTCACTTGATGTAATGCTGCCTACTTTTTAGCCTTATCATTCTTTTTCTGTGCTTGCCCTCCTCTCCTCCTCTTTCTCACCATCATCCACTTACTTGATGTAGTGCTGCCTACTTCTTCTTTAGCCTTATCATTCTTTTTCTGTGCCTGCCCTCCTCTCTTCCTATTTCTCACCATCATCCACTCACTTGATGTAGTGCTGCCTGCTTCTTTCCTTAGCCTTTATCATTCTTTTTCTGTGCCTGCCCTCCTCTCTTCCTATTTCTCCCATCTTTCCTGTCACTCTTATTGCTTTTCTTTCCTTTACAGGTGGCTTTACATTGAGTGACAAGCCAAATGGTTTCCTGTAAGCCAAGAAACCATTTACTACGCTGGGTTGTAACCATATCACCAAACCATACATACACCCTACGTGTCAACAAGTGGGTTGGTGGAGGAGTTAGTGCCCCTCCCCGTAAAACAAATAACTCAAAGTCAGATGGCCACCCCTTACGGGATTATGGCGTCTGGCAATAGATAGATAGATAAATAGAGTTATTGGTTATTGTCTTTTTTTTATTATGATGTGGGTTTGGGGGTATTTTTTGAAGAGGATTCCACGTAAATAGCCCCTTCAAGCCGATGACGTGTTGGAGGGACGCCTGCAGGTGGTGGCACTGATATAACCACGCCAGTACCACTGTTAATATATACGTTGCTCAGTCCCTATCCCATGATAGCAGGATGTGGCACTGCAGAGAGGTAACTTCATCCTGCAGTCCACCGGGTTCACGTTTGGATGAGCAGGGAGCCACAGTAACACTTTTTTTTACCGCTGTCTGTTGACGATTTTATCTGTACGTTTAGATTAACATGGATAGGTCATAAAGGGAACTGTGGGCTTAACTTTGGATGAGGATAATACTTACTGATATTCACAAAAAATCGTGTACAGTAATTAGGTAAATTGCTTTCAGCACTGCTGGGTTGGGGCAGAAATTGCAAAGTATGGACAACGTGACTGTGTACTCTAATATTGCATTGAAGTTGTGTGGCCTGTGTGAAAATAGTGTGGTGCATTTATAACGCTGCTCTGCTACTCCACCTGGCTGTTTCTTGTGTGTCAGTTGTGTATCATGTACGGTACTGTGTATTCATTTCCTACTGCCACTGCTACACCCACACACACCATCACACTGAGCTGTGCCCACAACACATCAGATATTGCAGGTGTTTCTTGTGAAGCTCTATTTACATACTGCCTTGTACAGTCGCCCCAAGAAGTGAAGGCAGAGTTTCAGATTGCTTTGGTCACTCTGCACTGATGTACGTTCATTGAAAACTTAGTGAATGTATGGTAAAACTTTTGTGCCTCCATTACGTCATATAAAATAAAATATATATCCCGCTAAGAATTACGTAAAATGAATAACATGAGGTAGTGATACAGAAGTTAACACTCAGATATAAGTCTCCCGATTTGAACGAATGCGTAATGTATTACTCCGCGCACGGAGCGCAGCGTAACCCCCTATCCAAGGTATTTGCTTCCCAGGATTTCAAATATAGAATGCGCTAGTTTCGAAGACGAGCTAAGGAAAACTCTTGTGATTGTAATACACTACCTTATTTTCAATGGCTGGAGTGATGATACAGCAACAATGATGCCGCAACATTGAAGTTTATCTTAGTAATGATACCCTACTTGCGGTAGCAGCAAGACCATTCTGCCTTTTATGCCTTGTCTTCCCCTCGCTCATAGCGACTTTATTCCTAACTGATGCAAAATTATTTTAAGCTGTAAAAAGATATGACAGGTTTTACCCTTTTCTCATACACTAGGCAATGAAGAGGACGAAAGCATGAGCTTATACTCTTGCAATGCAAGAAACACATACTTTTTGCTCTATCTAATAGTCTCTAGTATCTTTTAAAATAAACTTCTGTGTCCTGCTTAACTGAAAATGCTGATCTGAAAGTTTTGAACTCAGTGGCTTGTTTATGAACATTTGCATTTTATTTCTCTTGTCAATTGTTTAGAAACTGAGGATAGGCTATGACACATGCTTGTCATTATCCGAGGAGCTCCGACTCTCGGCAAATTTTCGAGGTTTTCCTTAATTTTCATTAACTGATAGTCCTCTGGGTTATATTAGAAATTCAAGAGAATTTTCTTAATGGAAAACTGGCCAAATGCAGTGTAATAACTGCGTCTCTTTGAGTTAAAGCTTGTTTCTTTCCGTGCATGTTGATCGAACCATTTAAAATAGCCTACTAACTTACGCTACATTCCTGCTTTCTGTCGTCGTCCATGGAGACAACAAAAACGGAAACAAATGACTTTAAATTATTCCTTAGTATTGTAACGGGAACTATTTTATAAACAGTAATGCCTGATTTTAATTTATTACTAAAGCACATTTCTTTTTAGTCATACGCTACTAAAAAATTGTGTTAACATTAGATATGAAGTCCGCAATTTATTCCTGACTGTCCCTGAGCGATGGTTCTGATATTTCAATTAGTTCTATGTAGGATTTCGTATTATCGTGACTAACGAACTATATCTATAGCCAGACGCCATAATCCCGTAAGGGGTGGCCATTTGACTTTGAGTTACTTGTTTTACGGGGAGGGGCACTAACCCTCCACCAACCCACTTGTTGGCACGTAGGGAGCAAGTATGGTCTGGTTATATGGTTAACACCCAGTGTTGTAAATGGTTTCTTGACTTACAGGAAACCATTAGGCTTGTCACTAAATGTAAAGCCACCTGTAATGGAAAGAAAAGCAATAAGAAGCGACGGAAAAGATGGGAGAAATAGAAGAGAGGAGGGCAGGCACAGAAAAAGAATGATAAAGGCTAAGGCTCACGGTGGTATTATCTCCATGGCAACGCAGACTGACGGTGGTATTATCTCCATGGCAACGCAGACTCACAGTGGTATTATCTCCATGGCAACGCAGACTCACGGTGGTATTATCTCCATGGCAACGCAGACTCACGGTGGTATTATCTCCATGGCAACGCAGACTCACGGTGGTATTATCTCCATGGCAACGCAGACTCACGGTGGTATTATCTCCATGGCAACGCAGACTCACGGTGGTATTATCTCCATGGCAACGCAGACTCACCGTGGTACTCCAACTGGTAGCTGGCTTTGCTCAACACTCTCAGGCGGGGAACTCAGCCACATTTACCAAGTAGTCGAAGTTCGGCCTGATACCACTACTCATACATATTTCCTATACACAGCTCATCCTCTTGGGGTCCATGCCTCCTCCATTTTACCTGCACCTCGCCATGTGGAAGGACCCTGTTCCCACCCTGGCCAGGTGCTGTCTGCCACAGCAAGGCGCCTTCTTGCTTGTGCTTGATTGGTCTGCTCTCTCTCACACTCACACACACACACACACACACACACACACACACACACACACCGAGGTAAAGTAACAGGAACAACAATAAATGTGAAGTATTTGTAATTAATTAATGGTTGAGGAGTAGTTGGGATACGCGCCGGTGTTGGAAAATCAGTTATTTTGGTCAGTCAAAGATATTTTCGTGCTGTATGTCACAAAATTATATATATACCGTACATACCCAATAGAGTATGCATGCTGGTGTGTGTGTGTGTGTGTGTGTGTGTGTGTGTGCGCTGTGAGGGTATGGAATTAATAAGTGCCAGTATACACGCGTGTGGTGATTAACTCCATGTTTAATTAATAGGTATACATACTTATTTCCTCTGTCTCATTTCAGCACATTCACTGCCATCCCCACGCCCACACCAGCAGCCTTAGCCGTCTCCGCAACACACAAGGGCCTCCAGGTGAGTTAGCAGTGTATTAAAGGCACACACACATAATGCATTTCCTAATCCTGCAGCATCACAAACACTTCATCACTTCATTCCGCACAAACACAAGAATTTTTTAATCTTTACTACATCCATTTCCAGATTTCGTTTCTCTCTCTCTCTCTCTCTCTCTCTCTCTCTCTCTCTCTCTCTCTCTCTGACACACACATACATAAAATCATCATCATCATCCAGGTGTAAGATCATGAGTAATTAGCTAAAATGGTATAGTGGGCTTCGTAACACCCATCCTTTAGCGATTTATTCTGCCTATAACACCTTAACATCGTCTTGTTTATTAATTATATTGTTTTGATATAAGTATAGTTTACATCAGTAATGCTGCATGAAGATACTGAGGTGTGGAGTGCAGAATAAGTTGCCAAGGTAGAGGTGTTACGAATAAAGGCCAGTTGGAGTACCACTGTGAGTCTGCGTTGCCATGGAGATAATACCACCGTCAGTCTGCGTTGCCATGGAGATAATACCACCGTCAGTCTGCGTTGCCATAGAGATAATACCACCGTGAGTCTGCGTTGCCATGGAGATAATACCACCGTGAGTCTGCGTTGCCATGGAGATAATACCACCGTGAGTCTGCGTTGCCATGGAGATAATACCACCGTGAGTCTGCGTTGCCATGGAGATAATACCACCGTGAGTCTGCGTTGCCATGGAGATAATACCACCGTGAGTCTGCGTTGCCATGGAGATAATACCACCGTGAGTCTGCGTTGCCATGGAGATAATACCACCGTGAGTCTGCGTTGCCATGGAGATAATACCACCGTGAGTCTGCGTTGCCATGGAGATAATACCACCGTGAGTCTGCGTTGCCATGGAGATAATACCACCGTGAGTCTGCGTTGCCATGGAGATAATACCACCGTCAGTCTGCGTTGCCATGGAGATAATACCACCGTGAGTCTGCATTGCCATGGAGATAATACCACCGTGAGTCTGCGTTGCCATGGAGACCATAGGCTTTCCCTCCAACAGGACCGTGCGCGTCATAAATTCTTCGGGGGGGGGGGGACCTCCGTGGGAGTTACTTTCAATAATCCAGCTGTACAGTTCTCTGGCGCCATTTAGCGTTTGTTTGTAAAGGGTAACGGCGTGGAATCCAGCGGTGTTATAGACTTTCTTATAAAGGCTCAGGAATATTGTACATGTTTTATTTTTATGTAACGATTATGTATTATCTGAGATCTCAAAAAAAATCATTATTCCTAAGAAGCCCAGATTAAAATCCAAAGCATTTGATCAGTAAATATATCATTATATAACGAACAGCACGTCAGAAAGGCCATTTTGGCCTTAGCTGTTCAATCACCCCATTGAATCCAGATTCCCCAGCCTCCTACCATTTAGGAACCCCTGAGAGAGAGAGAGAGAGAGAGATGTGCCCCTCATCCTCTCCTCGGTGGCTCACATAAAACTGATAGTTCCTCAGATTTAACTTCCATGTGTGTTTGTTTGGTACAGAGTCATTACAACACTGGCATCATTTATGTATCGCGTTTATACCTAAATAAGTGTATTAAAGGCAAAAGTATTGGTTTTACAGTGGTGCCAAGTTAAACAGGAAGGCTGGCATCCCACATCGGTCTGACAAGCAAATGAAAGCAACTCAGGTTTCTAGTTTCAAGGGATATTGAAGGCTTATATTGTCAGAGTACCGGTACTGCGTAAAACATTGAATTATTATGTTACTGTCTTTACCACTAAGCTACTTATGTCGTAAATCAAGCACACACTGCCAAAACAACAAATATTTTTAATGTGCGAGTTGAGTCTGCGTTGCCATGGAGACCACTGGTTTTCCCGCCAGCAGGAGCGACGCCCGTCATCCTCTCTCGTCGGTGGCCAACATAAAAATGACGATATTTCCATTATTTTATCTTTTTCTACTGTTTCTTTGGGGCAGGAGGGTGGGTGAATGGTTAGTACAATACTTACACCACTTATTTATTGCAGTCGTTGAGGATACAGATTATTTACAGCAAAATAATATGCTGCACAGTGTTCTCAAGTATAATAAGACCAGTAGCCTGCCGAGTCAATCTTAACTCATAGCAAAATTACTGAGGCTTCTAGTTTTTAGTCAACTTAGGGTTCATGAAGGTTTAATATTTTCAGTAACGACTATTTTTATGCTATTTCCCTTAATTGTATAACTACTCCTATTATAATAAAATCAAATTTCGTAAATCGCTAGCACACCTAGATCTGGGAACTGCGTGATGTTGTGAGACCTCGAGGTGTTGGTTGAACTGAAAAATGTCTGTGGTCGAGCTGATGCATTGATTCAGTTCAACGAGGTTAGATAACCTGCGTGTTTGAACTACACTCTCCTATGACTTTATTTTCACACACACAGCCACAACAGCACATCAGTACGGTTAATTACCATATATTATCAGCGACAAACACCTCAAGCAGCGTTAAAAAACAACCCCTGTTGTGGATCTTGCTGCTGAAATTATGAAGCTAGAATCTGCAGTCTTTGGCATCCATGTTGGGCCAGGGAGACCAACGCAACACAGAAATTACAAGGTGATATCTTGGCGATTTCTTTCATTTAAGAGATAATTTTGTGCTATTGCTTGTATAGGCCAAGAGGCCAGTGTGTACCATCTTCAGGCGGACTACCAGCCTCCAGAATGACCTAATAATGATACAAGAGACAAACTTAGATCAGCCAATTAGTTACTTGCAAGGGTTTCTCTTCTTAGTGTTACAACTTGACACTCTCACCAACAACACCCTAAAAATGACGTCAGAATTAAACTAATTTTACCTTAGCGCCGTTGATCTATTTTGTATTATTCTTATCAACTGATGTGACTGAGAAACTTGCCAATTTGGGTGTAGTTATGTAGTGAAGTTAAGGCAGACATCAAGTGCACATTAGCACCACATTAGCTGACGTGACACATTAAGTTCTAACAAAATATGACGTAATATTCATAACATTTCTCACCTTTACCTGTGTACAGGAGCCTTTTGTTTTCACTGGTATATCGCCCAAACACTTCACCACCAAACCAGGCTGAATATTTAGCTGGAAATACCTCCATACACACCGATTTCTGATACCGATTTACTTCCGTCAAGGAATATTTATCGTAAGAAATGGTTAAGATCATTTACGACTACGGTGCTACAGCCATGGCAGCCTCGCATCACCCCACACAGTTGCCAGATCACAGGGTGTCTCCGGAAGTTGCATGTCAGTAATTCAGTTAACAGAGAGACACGAATATCTCACAGAATGGTTTTGAATTATGACCGCTAAGACAGCAAGGACGAAATATGTAAGAGAAACTAGCAGTCTGTATAATATTCCTTTAATCTGGAACCGACATCAGAGGCCAAGGGTACTTTTACTGTTGGTAACATTGGTATGCACATCATTTTAGCTTTAAATACAATTATTCGACTATACAGGCGAGAACTAAGCTATGTGGGTATTGTAATATCGGTACAGCCACCCGTCTGCACCAAGGAAACAGTCCTAAACGGTAAAATAGTGGAAATATCGTCATTTTTATGTCAGCCACCGAGGCTAGAGGGTGGGGGGGAAGTAGCTGCAGTGGACACGGAAACAAATGGTCGCCATGGCAACGCAGACGCTGGACTGTAGTATTGTTTACATTTCTATTGCGATTTGTTCTGCTCATCACACTCCAGCATCTGCTTAGATTATATCAATACAAATGATTCCAGTATCAAAATGATATTAATGTCATAGAAGAGAATACTACGTTGAAATACGAGAAATTTATTGCTAAGGAAGAGGTGCGAGGGAAGAGGGTGGGCACGGCTGGATTAAGCATGTGGGAGGCCCGGGGCCCGCTTGGAAGGGAGGCCCCCTTTCCAACTCCCCCAATGGCATACACCACAGACTGGTAACCTAAATCCTAATATATAAATAGGACACTTTTAGTTAGGAAATACTGAACGGGGACTATTCATCCAATGCTGTAATATGTAATGCATAAACACGAAATGAAATGAACACAAGTTGCTCTGGTGGGAGGCCCCCTCTTGGTGGGTGGCCCAGGGCCCGGGCCCCTTGGCCCCCCCCCCCTTAATCCGGCGGTGAGGGTGGGTGTAAGTGGGAGTGGATAGGTGTGGGGTTTTTAAAGACAGGATTACCTGTTGACCAAGTCTGGATTTTACCACGAGGATAATAATAAAATAAAGGAGATATACCATAGGAAATATAGTTACTTGTAATATTAACACCATACAAACCATCACTTTATTACAAACTAGGAAGTAAAGCTGTTTTTATTTGTCTTAAGAGTGTAACTGGGATGGTACGTTTCCTCCTTATATTGGCAATACTGAAAGACTATTATTTTTGGCCTAAATAATGTTGTTCAGGTACACAGGCGATACATAAGTGATCCAGTGTTGTAATAACCATATACACACCCGCCTGTACCAAAAACACACAGCTGGCAGGGGAAGTTAGTGAAATATCGCCAGTTTTATGCTGGTCACCGCCGAGTGAGGATGAGAGCCACGTCGCTCGTGTGAGGGGAACACCAGTGGTATCCATGGCAACGCAGACTCACCCTCGTATTCTTAGTAGACCTGGGGATTCGTAACACGTCTTCCGTAGCGATTTAGTGTGCACATTACACCTCAGGTGTGTCTCTTATGCTATTGACGTGACCTGTATCTACACAAAAATGACAAATAGCATGTACTATTATGTTTAGTTCTAATATATTTATTTCGTAACGTTTCCTCAGTGTCAATTTACTCTGCTTATTTTGCCTCATTATCTCGTCATGTTACTACAAGCATTGATGTCAAAAGAGATAAATTACATAAAAAAGAAGGCTAAGATGTAATACTGGAATAAGTCGCTGTGAAAAATGTTACAAGACCTAAGGGAAGACCTGCCCCAGTACCAAGTAAAAACATTTGAAGTTAGCAAGAGTAAAATGAATGACACGTTATAGTAGTACTTGTAGTATTTATCTTTAGTGATAGTAAAGTCAATGCTACGTTATAGTAGTACTTGTAGTATTTATCTTTAGTGATAGTAAAGTCAATGCTACGTTATAGTAGTACTTGTAGTATTTATCTTTAGTGATAGTAAAGTCAATGCTACGTTATAGTAGTACTTGTAGTATTTATCTTTAGTGATAGTAAAGTCAATGCTACGTTATAGTAGTACTTGTAGTATTTATCTTTAGTGATAGTAAAGTCAATGCTACGTTATAGTAGTACTTGTAGTATTTATCTTTAGTGATATCAGCTTACAGCAGCCTGGGTTGGACTCCCCTAACACTCTATATTACTTGGCCTGTATCTCCTGGCATGTCTATCTGTGTCTGCATCTATCTATGTCTACTTGGCCTGTATCTCCTGGCCTGTCTTTGTCTGTATGTACATCTATCTATGTCTACTTGGCCTGTATCTCCTGGCATGTCTATCTATGTCTACATCTATCTATGTCTATTTGGCCTGTATCTCCTGGCCTGTCTTTGTCTGTGTGTACATCTATCTATGTCTACTTGGCCTGTATCTCCTGGCATGTCTATCTGTGTCTACATCTATCTATGTCTAATTATCTATCTGTATCGCTACACGCTGGATTGCCGTCAGGGTTGGCCACAAACGCATTAGCCTCTGCCATCTGACTGACCTCTCTCCAGCTCACATATCCCCTTCTCGTCTGTATGCCATCCCTCCGTCTCATCCTGGGTCTGCCCTTCCCTGTCCCTCCTGTGTCACCTTACTTACACACTCCTAGTCAGTATCTTTTTCTCCCTGCTCTCCACTTGGCCAAACCATCTCAGAATTTATCTTTTCCTGTGCTTACCACCTCTACATCAAGACCACCTCTCTCCTTCACTTCTCAATCGCCTGTCTCACGTACTGGTGCCGTCAGATATTTTGTTGTTGCTATTTCCCTGACTTATTTAGTTTAGGCCAGACATTTGGTGCTGAAGGAGTGGCATACAGTCTACATCAACCCTTGTACTAATCAAGGACTCCTTACATTGTGTGCTGGTAGGACGAGTGTGTGTGTGTGTGTGTGTGTGTGTGTGTGTGTGTGTGTGTGTGTGTGTGTGTGTGTGTGTGTGTGTGTGCTGGTAGGACGAGTCAGGTAACAAAATACATGATGAGGTATAAACAGTATGCAATAGGATATTAAGGTGTGTGTGTGTGTGTGTGTGTGTGTGTGTGTGTGTGTGTGTGTGTGTGTGTGTAATTATTAGGTATATACAGTAATTTACTCTTGCCTCATTTCAGCACCCGCACTGCCACACCCACGCCCACACCAGCAGACTAAGCCGCCCTGGAACACAAGACACCTCCAGGTGAGTTGCCTCCTTCCTCCTCAGTGCCAACCTCCACCTTCTCCTAATCCTACCCCCCTCAGTGCCACCTCCTCCTAATCCTACCTAACCTCTCAGTGCCAACCTCCTAATCCTTATCCTACCTCCACTCAGTGCCAACCTCCACCTAATCCTACCCCCTCAGTGCCTACCTCCTCCTAATCCTACCCTCCTGTCAGTGCCAACCTCCTCCTAATCCGACCCTCCTCTCAGTGCCAACCTCCTCCTAATCCTACCCCCCTCAGTGCCAACCTCCACCTAATCCTACCCCCCTCAGTGCCAACCTCCTCCTAATCCTACCCACTCTCAGTGCCAACCTCCTCCTAATCCTACCCACCCTCTCAGACCTCAGTGTCAGCCTTCTAATCCAACCCCCCTCTCAGTGACAACCTCTTCTTCCTCCTCCTAATTTTCCTCCCCTCAGTGCCAACCTCCTCCTCCTTCTCCTCCTCCCTCAGTGCCAACCTTCCTCCTCCTCCTGCTGTCTCCTCCTCCTCCCTCAGTGCCAACCTCCTCCTCCTCCTCTTCCTCCTCTCCCTCAGTGCCAACCTCCTCCTCCTCTTCCTCCTCTCCCTCAGTGCCAACCTCCTCCTCCTCCTTCCTCCTCTCCCTCAGTGCCAACCTCCTCCTCCTCTTCCTCCTCTCCCTCAGTGCCAACCTCCTCCCTCCTCCTCCTCCTCTCCCTCAGTGCCAACCTCCTCCTCCTCTTCCTTCTCTCTTCCCTCAGTCCCATCTCCTCCTCCCTCTCTCTCCTCCTCTCCCTCAGTGCCAACCTCCTCCTCCTTTCCTGCAGTGCCAACCTCCTCCTCCTCTTCCTCCTCTCCCTCGGTGCCAACCTCCTCCTCCTCTTCCTCCTCTCCCTCGGTGCCAACCTCCTCCTCCTCTTCCTCCTCTCCCTCAGTGCCAACCTCCTCCTCCTCTTCCTCCTCTCCCTCAGTGCCAACCTCCTCCTCCTCTTCCTCCTCTCCCTCAGTGCCAACCTTCCTCCTCCTTTCCTGCAGTGCCAACCTCCTCCTCCTCTCCTGCTGTGCCATCCTCCTCCTCCTTTCCTGCAGTGCCAACCTTCCTCCTCCTCTCCTGCTGTGCCATCCTCCTCCTCCTTTCCTGCAGTGCCAACCTTCCTCCTCTTCCTCCACCTCTCAGTGCCAACTTCCTCCCCCGCTTGCCCTTCTCGTCATAACCCCTCCCCATCATCCTCCTCCTCGTCCCCCCTCCCCCTTCATCTTCTTCCCCTCTTCCCCATCATCCTCGTCCTCCTTCCCCCTTCTCATCTCACCTCTCCCTCAGTGCCAGCCTCCTCCTCCACCACCAGTGCCAGCCTCCACCTCCACCAGTGCCAGCCTCCTCGTCGTCCCCCCCCCTCATCACCATCATCATCATCACCATCATCATCATCATCATCATCATCATCATCACCTCCTCCGTCTCTTCCTTCCCCCTTGTCCCCCCTCCTCCTCCCCCACCCCCTCCTCCCGCTCATCCTCTTCCCCCACCCCCTCTACCCCCACCCCCTCATCCTCCTCTTCCCCCACCCCCCTCATCCACCTCTCCTCCATCCCCCTCCTCCTCCTCCTCCCCCCCTCCCCATCCCCCTCATTCTCTCCCCCACCACCCTCGTCCTCATCCTCTTCCCCACCCCCTCTTCCTCATCCTCTCCCCCACCCCCTCCTCTTCCTCCTCCTCCTCCTCCTCCTCCTCCTCCTCCTCTCCCCAACCCCCCTCATCCTCATCCTCTCCCCCACCCCCCTCACTCTTATCCTCCTCTTCCCCCTCCCCGGCATCATCATCCTCTCCCCCAGCCCACTTTTCCTCATCTTCCCCATCCCCTCTCGTCCTCATCGTCTTTCCTACCCCCTCTTTCTCATCCTCCTCTTTCCTCCGCCTCCTCATCCTCTCCCCCACCCTGTTCATCCTCCTCCTCCTCTTCCCGCCACCCCCTCATCATCATCATCCTCTTCCCCCACCCCCTCATCATCATCCTCTCCCCCACCCCCCTCTTCCTCATACTCCACCTCCCCCCTCGAAATCATCCTCATCCTCTCCCCCGCCCCTCTCATCCTTATCTTCCCCCCACCCCCTCATCCTCCCCCATCCCCTGCATCCTCTCACCCACCCCTCATCCTCTCCCCCACCCCCCTCATCTTCTCCCCACCCTCTCTTCCTCTCCCTCATCCTCTTTTTCCCCTCATCCTCCTCCCCACTTCCCTCATCCTCCTCACCCCCACCTCCTTCAACCTCTTCATTCCCCCCTTCTGCCCCTCGTCCCCCTTCCTCTTCCACCCCTAAAACTCCTCCCCCTCATCCTCGTCCCCACTCCACCCCCTCCTTCTCGTCCCTTCCTCCTCCCTCCCCTCTCCTCCCCCTCCTCATCTCTCTGTCCCCTTTTCCTCTCCCTCATCCTCACTCCTCCCCCTCATCCCCCCTCCTCCTTTTCGTCCCCTCTCTTCCCCCTCATCCTCGTCCCTCTCCTAATCCTTTTCCCCCTCGTAATCCTTGCCCCTCCTAATCCTCATCCCCCTCCTAATCCTCTTCCCCCTCCTAATCCTCGCCTCCTCCTAATCTTCGTCTTCCTAATCCCTCTTCCTCGTCTCCTCTTCCACGCGGTTTTATGTTTTTCCTTTGTTATGTAGTCTTTATTCAATAATATTTTCGCCTGTGCAAATAAAGTCGTCTTCTGTGTGTTTTAATTCCAAAATACGGGAGAGCGAAAAATAAATTTGGTGAGCTCCGGGATTGAGCAACAGGGCATCATAAGGCCCGGGTGTTGAGCAGTGGTACAAGCTTGCAATTGTTGCCGCCAGATGGCAGCACCAGTCTTGTCAGGAACAGCAAAACATAAGACCCCTGTGCAACCAAAAGTACTGTAGTTCAAAGAATGACCAATAGATGGCAGCACTAACAATGTCTGGTGCTGCCATCTATTGGTCATTCTTTGAACTATCTTTGGTTGCACAGGGAAGGGGGCTTATGTTTTGCTGTTCCTGACAAGACTGGTGCTGCCATCTGGTAGAAAATATGTGAACTAACCAGTGGTGCCATCTGGTAGAAAATATGTGAACTAATTGTACCAGTGGTGCCATCTGGTAGAAAATATGTGAACTAATTGTACCAGTGGTGAACACCAAGGCGTCATTCCCCCCTGTTCATCCCTGGGCCTGGTAAGTATTGTCTTGTACACTACTACAGAGGATACAGGAAACAGGGTAGGTAGTATTGCCACCACTTTATTTTGTACTCCAGTGTTCAACACGTTACATTCAAGGTACATTGTATATGAGGTTCAGGGCTGTGAAAAAGCATGTAAATAATGAAGGGAAAATGTTAATGGAGAGAGAGAGTCAGGGAGGGGGGGGGGGTTCTTTTCACAATTCGTAACCCACAAAAAAGGTAAAGATGCTTCTGTGGACTCCGCCACGCCATATCAAAATATCAGACTGGATGGTTGTAGTGGTGGTAGTAGTAGTAGTTCTAGTCACAAGTTCATCTGAAATGTGAACCCAGTGGACTGCAGGCTGAAATTGTGTAACTTATTTTTCTAGCCAATCTCGATAATGATAAAAGAAAGACGAAATGGCTGGGAGGGGGCAGGGTAATAAGGAGGATGACGGGGGTATGGGATATGGGCAGGACATTCGAGACAATTTAGTGATAAATTACTGGTGATTGGTGGGACAATAGTAATCAGCAGTACACAATAATTCCAACCTGCAGTCCACTGGGTTCACATTTCACATGAACTACTACTACTAAATCATCCAGGATTATATCTTTATGTGGCGTGGGTGAGTGCACGGAAAGCATTTTGTATTTTTTCTGGGCCATAAATTGAGGAAAGAACCCCCCCCCCCACCTGTAATGCTCTGTGTGACATCCCATCTCCCCTTATCACACCTGTCTCCCCTTTAGTCTCTCTCTCTCTCTCTCTCCCCCCTTATACATACCCTCCCCTCTTTCACATCCTCTCCCCCTTAACACACACACGTCCCAATTCTCATTATATGTACCATTTAACTCCCCGCTTCTCCCACTCTCTATCCTTTTATGTCCCCCCCTTAACTCTCATCCCTTTATCATACATCTCACCCTTTCTGTCTCTCTGACACATACACACACACCTATCTCCCCTTCTATTTACCCTGCCTCTCTCTCCTGCATAAGGCGTAGGGGGTAAACTTTTAACCTACTGTAAAGGTCTAACTAAACAGTGTGGGGTAGTTATATACTGTATCTACAGTTTGTAATACTGAAGATGCCACTGCAATATACCGGTAATTATTTGGCCTCAAAATATATATATATATTCTTAAGTATATCTGTAAGTTTTGACGTCTTTCCATATGCTGTTGTTACTACTATTTTGTCACCAGTTTGAGTAGTGGCAACTTTAGTGTTGCATTATACACTAATATGTATATTATACAGTGACACAGAAGAATGGTATACCTGATTGACAATACCAACATCACGTACGGCTGTACTTCACAGTACTTAGCACAAGAACACAAGACTGAAAGAAATTTGGACCAAGTTAAGGTAAAAAGGGTATTGACAGGCAACTGTAACAAGATTTTAACAATGTGTGTACAAGAATTTATTATTACAAAATAACATTCATTTACTATACATAGGTACATGGCTATACTCTCTCCACCTTAACTTAGCACAACTTTCATAATTTTGTAGCTTAGATTCTTGTTGTTCAGTGCCAGAAACATCATTATCACAGCACTTACTCATGACTAACACAATATTCTAGGCAGTCTCTTACAAGTACTGTACGATGATAATGGAAAAGATGTTAATTTTAGGCCAAGTTAGAGTAAAATATGTAATATTGGTTGTGCACTGACACAAACTATTATTCTGACATTCTTTGAAGCCTTTGTGGATCTATTTTACATTAACTTATTCAGGCCTCTCCTGAATGGCTTCGGTAAAAATTCAGTGTGAAGTGTTAAAAGCTACTTTGATTTTTTGCTTGCACACATCAGTGACTTAGTATGAATTAATAATTAGAAATAGCTTTAGAAAATTGTCCTCCTGATGCAAAGGGTAACAGAAGTTGACATAGTGGAGCATTTATTTTATAAGATCCACTGATCCAGCTCTACTCATGTCTGTGTCTATGAAACATGCTGAGCATTAGCCTAAGCACAAGTTTGTCTCTATATATGTATTACAACTCTGACCTGGGATTTAAAAAAAAAAATAATAAAAAAATAAAAGCAATGATAGGGTTAGTGTCCCTCCACGTAAAACAACTAACTCAAAGTCAAATGGCCACCCCTTACGGGATTATGGCATCTGGCAGTAGCTAGTAGATAGAATGATAGTCCCTCACACACACAACCTTCAACGTAAAAATGTCATGTACATAAGCACTTTAGTCCAGTTCGTTTAATCTACAACCATTTATATGTACTAAACACACCTACAGTATTTGCATGACCACCTGCTACCAATGGTCAATAAATAAAGCTTCAGCAGGTGATGATATGACCGATGTTGGAAGCAGTGCACTGGGGAGCTTGGACGACAGGGAGAGTGGATTGCTACAGCCTGGTAGGGAGAGAGACACTGTGTTACTACAGTAATAAGCAGAATAACTGCTTAGGAAGATATTAGGAAGTTAACTGATGATAGTGTGGGCCCTAGTATTATTGTACAGCAGGAGAAACATCATATGGATAAAGATCAATATGATGGTAATAATTCTTATTGTGCTGATGATCATACATAACTGATCATCAGCATAATAAGAAATATTGTAATCCAATTCATCATCTTTATCAATATGATGTTTTTCCTGCTGCTGTAGTCCCAGGCTCTGAAGGTGAACCAGTGAACTACAAGCTCTTATCCTGCAGTCAATCCTCCTCCTTTCAGGGGATAACAAGACTGGCTACATGGTTATATCAGTGCCACTGCATGAAGGCATCCTTCTATAGCACCTTAATACAACAAAACATCAAAATCCTATTTATATGCTTTCTCTTTCTGTTTTTGGATCCTACCCAACCCAATCTTTTAATGGAGTTAGAATAATCCATCCATCCATCATCCAACCCTATGTTGCCCCATAAGGAGTGTAGGAGCCAGGGGCTAGGCAAGTTGGTCCTGACATTTAAGATGAGAGTGACCATCCTCACTCAACCCTGAGTGGCATTTTATGAACTATAAACCCCAATCACCCCTTGGATATAAACCTACACAGACTCAATCCGATTGGAGAACCTGAATTACCCACTAAACCACCAAGTGCCATAATTTGGTTATATGCATACCATCCAGCATAGTAAATGGCTTCCTGGTGGACAGGAAACCATTTGGCTTGTCACTCAGTTCAGAGTCACCAATAGGCAGAAGAAAGAGGAGACAAAGACAGAAGAGGAAGGAAGGAAGAGAGGAAAGGGCAGACACCCAAAGCAGCAGTACACTGAGTGAGTGGATGGTGAGCATCCTCACCTACCAACAAGTTAGGCTAATGAGGATGGGGGGGGGGGATAGCAATCATCTCAACCCTATCTAACAAAAAAACCTGTTGGGTGAGCAGTAGTACGGGGGGGGGGGGGATGACTGAGGCCCATATTCTCCTCAGTTAAAGAAACTCCCTAATATCTCTCCTACATGACAGTATTGTGATACCAACTCTAACGTATGCAAGTGAAGCTTGGACGTTGTTGGAAGGACACAAGTCAAGAGTGAGAGCAGTGGAAATGAGTTATTTAAGAGGAGCCTGTGGAGTCACATGAAGAGACAGGCTGACGAATGAGGATATAAAGGAGCGTTGTTGTGTGGATGTGGATGTGATAGGAAGCGTTATGAGGAACACACTGAGGTGGTTTGGCCATGTGGAGAGGATGGAGGGTGAGAGACTGATGAGGAGAGTGTATGTGAGTGAGGTGGAGGGGGGGAGAGGGAGGAGGAGGCCGAGGATGAGATGGAGGGATGGGGTGGAGAGGTATATGAGAGAGGGGGATGTGAGTTGGGAGCAGGGCAGTGAAATGGCGGGGGACAGGGCGACTTGGAGGCAATTTGTTTGTGGCCACCCCAAACGGGATTGAGGCGTCTGGCAATAGATAGATAGATAGATAGAGATTATTCTGCTTATTACTCCCTTACTATCCTCTTGTGTCATTTAAATCATTACAATACCTCCACAGTCAGCATAAATAACATACAAATTGACAGTAAGCATCCCTATCCAAAAATAATTAGCTACGGAAAAGACGCTAGGCAGCTTCCTTAAGTTACGAGAATATGGACCTAGGAATTACTAATACAAAAACAACTAATGGTATTTTGATTCCTATTACACAGGCAGCTGGAGGTACTCAGTGCCAACGAGGCAACGGTTACCAGCCTCACTTACCCACTCCTCAGATGTAACCCTTCCAGTGTCCATCCAGCTGGACCACCTTAACCCACTAAACCACCAGCCACCATAGCACATGACATGGTGTATAGCAAACCATATCACTTGTCACTCAGGGGCACTACATGAGTGACAGAGAGAGAGAGAGAGAGAAAGAGAGAGAGAGAGACTGCATCAAGGAGTCAGGAGGGGATTGGGACATCAAGCAAAGAGGGGGGGGATGGGGACTACATCAAATAAAGAGGGGGGGGATGGGGACTACATCAAATAAAGAGGGGGGGAGGATGGGGACTACAAGTAGACAGGGGCGGAGGGGGAAGACTACATCAAATAGCAGGGGGGAAGGATGGGGGACTACATCAAGCAGAGCAGAGATGAGACACTGAGTGGGGGAAGAGAGGGGGTCACTATCAAGTGGGGGAGGAGGGGAGGGGATACAGAAAAGGGGGGAAGGGAGAGCGGATGATGCATCTCCACCTTTCACTATTATTATAAATATTGTTATTATGAGTGGGGGTGGGTGGAGAGGATGACTGGTCCCCCTCCTTCCACTATTATTATAATTATTATAATAATAATAATACTTATTATGAGTAGGGATGGGTGGGGGGCACAACACTGAGTGGGGGATGATTGCTCCCCCACCTTCCACTCTTATATTACAATTACAAGTATTATTATGATAAAAACAACAACCATTACTAAAAATTTTACAGCTTTCACAAGACGAATGCTAAAGATGGAATAAGATCATTTTTAATCAAGTGGAGGCTGAATGTATTTTACTTAAAATAAAAACAACTGTAAACTTCAGTATATTAATTACCTTGGATATCAATGGGTGTAGGAAGATCAAGAAGGGTGACTATGAAGGCACAATTAGGTGTCAACTGGCAGTCCGTCTCTCCCTTAAGGTAGCTGATCACTTGTCCTTGCACCTCTGTTGTGAATGGGATCAGATGAATAACTCTTGATTGGTAGGATAACTTTCGGAACAAAATTGGTTAAAAAAAGATAATCAAATTTTTAAAAACTGCTCTTCCATCCATTATACAAACCTTCAGTAACCCATCAGGAGTACAGGTGCCTGGGTCTACACTACTTAGTCCAGACTGGATTATGAGGCAAGTGACCAGTTGCTCTTTCTTCAGTAAGGAAAGTGTTGGTAGTGTGGGGGTGAAGGGCGGAGGAGAGGCTAGAATTGAGAGAGAAGATGACGAGAAGGAAGAGGAGGTGGAGGAAAAGGCTGGCACTATGAGAAAAGGAGGGAGAAACTCGAGAGAGGAGAATGGAGGAAAAAGGGGATGGCAATGTGACAGGATAGGTGGGCAGTATGAAGCTGGTGCACACACATAGAAAGGAGGAGAATAAGGCTGGAACTGAGAAGGAGGAGGTGAAAGGGGCTGACACTGAAATGGAAAGAGGAGGAATAAGGAGCTGGCACAAAGAAAGAGAGAAAGGGGTAGGCACAGAAATGAGGGGGAGGAGGAGTAGGAGGCTACAAATGAGAAAGGGGGAGAGGGAGAAGTATGTGAAGGGCACTGGGAAAGCAGGAGTAGAAGGCTGCAAAGGAGAGAGGAGGGGGGGGGGGAGAAGGGAACTGGCAGCCTGGCACTGAGAGAAAAGGGGAGGAGATGGAAAATAATAACACTGAGGGAAGAGAGTGAGAGGAGAAAGAGGAAGAGTAATGAAAACTTACTCAGAAGTTACCAGTAATGAAGTTTCAATCCTAAGATTGGCTGGCAAAAAATTTCCATTATGCAAGTAGCCTACCAATAAAATACACCTGACCCTTTCAATATGGTCTCTTGAAATTATTCATTTTCCTTATTCACAGACAATTGACGTGAAATGTGTTTTATTTCGAAGAGAGTACTAACAGCGTCTTGGCTATAAGAAGTTCGACCCAGTTTGATAAAACTGTCAGAAGAAATGTTACAAATAAATAAATAATACACCATTATTATCATACTGAAAGGTTTAGGTCCAAAACACAAAACATTATCCACAGACAAGTTAAATTTACTACAGGTATATTTTTTAAAAGTACTAGCATCTTGGCTGTAGGTGGTTTGTCAAAATTTGATAAAATTGTTAGAGGAGTGAATTTTAATAATATAATATACAACATCATACTGAAAAGTTTTATGGGTCCAAAGCACAAAAGGTTAAATTTCAGTAGTCATCATCATCATCATCATCATCATCTGGACCTCCTTTCCCACCCAGAGGCAGGGTGAGGAGTAGCAATGTCCAGACAGCCCAAACTTGCCCAATCCATTGAGGCACGCTTCCATTCACCCATCGTTCAAGCCCCCGGAATCCTGGCTCTATCGCATATGCCAAAAACATTCACCACATTCTGTAGCTTCACATAAACATATCCGATTGAGTCAACTTCAGTAGTTTCTTTAAATATACACTCACTATTGCCAGATTAATTACTCCTGCATTATATGAACCTCTAGTGATGAGGTGTCTGAAAGCCATATTTAACTCCTCCAGTTACATCTCTTGATATCTTGGCTGGAGGTAAAAATACAAAAATGAAATAAATATAAACTGATCAGATAGCTATAAGTGAAGCTACATAATGTGGTTAAAGTTTTTTGGCCTATCTGATAGAGCCAGCATTCCATGGGCTTGAATGATGAGTGAATGAAAGTGTGGCCCATTGAAGTGGGCAAACTTAGGCTGTCAGAACGCTGCTACTCCTCACCCTGCCCTAGGGTGGGAAAGGAGGTCTGGATGATGATGATGAAGACAAACCAATTAAGAAAAGATAATTATATAATCTATCTATCTATCTATTGCCTGATGCCATAATCCCATTAGGGGTGGCCATTTGACTCTGAGTTATTTGTTTTACAGGAAGGGGCACTAACCCTCCACGAACCCACTTAATGACACGTAGGGAGCACGTAGTTGTTTGGTTATATGGTTACCACCCAGCGTTGTAAATGGTTTCCTGGCTTACAGGACACCATTAGGCTTGTCACTCAATGTAAAGCCACCTGTAAAGGAAAGAAAAGCAATAAGAAGTGACAGGAAAGATGGGAGAAATAGGAAGAGAGGAGGGCAGGCACAGAAAAAGAATGATAAAGACTGAGGAAGAAGTAGGCAGCACTACATCAAGTGAGTGGATGATGGTCGCCACCCCCTACCACTAATTGTATAATAATAGTAATTAAAAAAAAAAAAAAAAAAACGCCAAAAATGCCATGCCAGATTTGTCAGTAAGTTCACCTGACAGACTATGTATCATCTGGATATCAGTGAAGTTTTGTTACCTCGTGATACATAGAGATGGACACTTACAGACATAGGTAATTGCATACAGTAACAACAAACACAAGCAAATATGACTAACCTTGCATCATCCAGGTATTGGTGAGTGACTGGAGGTGTTTACCAAGAGACAGTGCTTGTTTAGCCAACACTAGATGCCTTGTGTGTTGCTGCTGCCCCTCCACAGTGGATGATGGGCAGGCCTTGTGTGTTGCTGCTGCCCCTCCACAGTGGATGATGGGCAGGCCAGGGGATGAGGGGTGGGATGAAGGAAGTGGGAGGCTCGGCTGATCAGTTTGGCCTACCACACTAACAATCTTGCTCACAGGCTCAGATCTGATACTTGCCGAATGCCCTGTGGGAGAACGAGTCACTTTAACTCCTCTGCAATTACACTGATTTTCAGTACTGTATAATCCTGCTATATACAGACCTGATTCTGCTTGGGTAAATATAAAAACTTGAGAGGTCTGACATACCACCAGACTGCCTGTTCATACACAGCATCCCAATATTTCTCCCCCAATTCCTATCAGAGAAAAGGGATGAGGTAGGATCCCCCCCCCACCTCCCCACCAGAAAGACAGAGTATAACAATCAAACAGCACATCCAGTGACATATGCCAGTTATTATCACCAAACAATGAAATAATGGCTCCATCTTATAAGTGCAACCTGGTTGATCATCTTCCCTTTAGCATTTCTTAAATCCTGTAACACCTACACTTATAAAGTATTAAAGGTACCACTCAACTTTTTCTCCACCATCCACACATGCACTGCTCAAAATGACAATGTGGTTACTCACACAAAACCCTAATACAAAAGGGCTCCTGATGGTACCAGTAGTTATGTTTATGGAAATCTGTTTGTATGAAACAGTACATAACGTATGGGCAAAAATGGGGATTGGGTATATAACCACCACCAACATACACCTATTATGCTATATATGAGGCAGTTTTATACAAGAAGAAGGGTTAGTTATAACTAAAACACACAAAATTAACATAAGACCTATAATAATGCATACCTATTGTAATGGATGCATAATGATCCCAAGAAAAGCTATTGGAATTTAAACCACATCCTCAAACTCCTGACTCTGGCTACTGATTGCATACAACAGTTATAAACACACGTGAAGTAACCCTTAAAGGATTAATGCTGCTGGCAATACATAGGAATAATTTATCTTACTATTGTCAGAAGCCTTAATCCTGTATGGAATGACCAGACACAAACTGCTTCCACAATGCCCTGTCCTTTGGGTGCCCTCCCTCCAACTCATATCCTCTCTCATTTATCTTTCCAGTTCATCCTCCCATCTTATCCCTGGTCTCCCCCTCCACCTCATGCACACACACTGTCCTAACCAGTCTCTCGTTCTTCATCCTCCCCACATGGCTAATAATTTATGCCCTTGATTAACCCACCAGTTCACAGAAAACTATTTCCAACATGTTACGAAAATCCAGGATACTTGATATCTTAATTCTGTCGCAACTGTTGTAATGTCTGAGGTGATACACTGGCAAGTATTTATAATGGTCCCTACCCAAGTAACAGCATCAACAAACCTCCCTAAGCTGACTAAAAATGGTTTAGTTTTGGTTACTCTGATATTCCATATAAATGACTTCCTTATGAAGTGTTTGTTAACACTGAGTGAAGACAGATGTAGTACACACACCATTTTACAAACAATTTAAGCTTAGTAAAGTATATCAAGAGGGATGCCTTCATGTGGTGTACTGGTCAACTCCACTGCCAGGTTTGACAAACATCCCTCAGCTGCCTCCCTATCCCCAGAAAAGTGGATGGTGAACTGCAGGAGGAAGGCAGCTGCAGCCCACAGTTCACTGGGTTCACATTTCAGAAGTGCTTTAGGACACTACTACATGTGTTGTGTGGTGCTGGTGCAGGATTTGTGCATTACACTGACATCATCATCATCATCATCCAATCCTATGTCGCCCCACAGAGGAGTGTAGGAACCCGAGGCTAGGCAAGTTGGTCCTGACATTTAAGATGAGAGTGACCAGCCTCACTCATCCCTGAGTGGCATTACATGAGCAATCAACCCCAACCATCCCTTGGATATAAACCTGCACCGGCTCAATCCAACTGGAGCGCAATAATTACCCACTAAACCACCAGGTGCCAAAATTTGGTTATATGGTTACCACCCAGCGTAGTAAAAGGTTTCCTGGTGTACAGGAAACCATTTGGCTTGTCACTCAGTGTAGAGTCACCCACAGGCAGAAGGAAGAGGAAAGAATGAAGGAAAGAAAGACAGAAGAGGGAGTGTAAAGTAACTTGTACGCAGAAGGACAAGGAAAGAATGAAGGAAAGGAAGACAGAAGAGGATGGAAGGAAAGAGGGATGGAGGAGAGGAAAGGGCAGACACCCGACAACAGCACTACATCGAGTGAGTGGATGGTGAGCGCCCCCACCTGCTGACAATGTAATAAATATCACCTGTAGTGCTGCCAGGGGGCTGGGTACGGCCTGGGGCATTCCAACAGACAGGTACTTGTACAGTATATAACAATTACACTAACAAAATATAATAAACATCATCTGTAGTGCTGCCAGGGGGTTGGGTACGGCCTGGGGCATTCCAACAGACAGGTACTTGTACGGTATATAATAATTACACTGACAAAATATAATAATTACACTGACAAAATATAATAAACATCACCTGTAGTGCTGCCAGGGGGTTGGGTACGGCCTGGGGCATTCCAACAGACAGGTACTTGTATACAATTGTCATAAGTGCTGCAGTGAACCCATTTTCATTGTCCTCTTCTCTCCTCTCATTGCTGCAGCCTTCAGATGACCCCAGTGACCTGGATGATGCTGAAGATGGTTTAGCTGATGATAAGAATGATGTATTGGCTGACGTAGTTGACGATGAGGGTGATGATCCTCCAACTAGCATGTGCACCAGCTGAGCAGAGCAGCCACTGACCTCAGTACACAGCTCTGTAAGTGTTGGGAAAGATATAGTGTATGACAAATAAATAAATAACTACATCAATTCATCCCAACTCTTATTCAGCCATTAAGTTAAATAACTAAACTGAAGTGTCAATGAAAGTGTTAAAGCAATGCATAATAGTACATACAAGATTTTCATGTTAGGAAAAAAAAAATGAATGAACACCAATATTATCAACATGAATGAACACCAATATTATTAACATGAATGAACACCAATATTATTAACATGAATGAACACCAATATTATTAACATGAATGAACACCAATATTATTAACATGAATGAACACCAATATTATTAACATGAATGAACACCAATATTATTAACATGAATGAACACCAATATTATTAATAAAGTTTGCATAAAAGTACATACGAGATTTTCACACAAGGATAGGGAATAGATGAGGAACTGTACAGACTGAATATGCAAGGGACAACCTCAGTGAGAAGACCAAATGTGTCTGTCACAGTTTACAAACCAACAAACCTTAATGGTCCAACCAGCAGTGGGATCAGTTGTACATAAAGGTGTGGTAGATTAGCAGCAGCAGCAGCAGGGTGAGGGGTGGTGGTTCTGGTATGGGGGTGGTGGCCATCTCAAAGTTTAACCACTACACCTGCCCCAGATCCCAGCAGCCAAGCCAGGACGTCCCTGCTGGCGTGGCCTCAGGTCAAGGTGACAGGCCAGTAGTGGTGGTCAGGGGTGTCTGCTCCCAGGGTCACCGTGGATGGCTCAGTCAATTCAGTAAGCCAGCGTTGGAGCCACCACCTCGTACTTCACTCCAGGATACTCACACACTCCTTGAAATCTGGATGGGATGGTAGTGAAGTTTGAATGTGATATACAGTAGGCTGTTTGTGTGTCAACTTTCCTGACAGCACAACAACAAAGGTCGCTGCTAGTGTGTGTTTCTCAAAAAAAAATCATACATGACTGCTTAAAAACCCAACTGTCACAATGAAAATCATCAGACTCTGAGGTAAACTGAGAGGAGAAAAAGGTTTGACATAAAAATAAATTGCACAGTTTCCTCTTCATGTTTTTTTTTTTTTAAACTCTGGAATGTAAACCTGTCCAGACCACCAATTCATCACCAAAACACCACCAGCACTAACATTCTCTGCCAATTTTGTCAGTTCCAGGCACTTTGGCCAAGAGGAAAATACAGACAGTCCTCATTAGCAAATGGGGGTTAGGTAGGGTCCAGAAATATGGTAAATAGTAAATGGGGGTAAGGTAGGGTCCAGAAATACAGAAAATAGCAAATGGGGCTAAGGTAGGGTCCAGAAATATGGAAAATAGTAAATGAGGGTAAGATAGGGTCCAGAAATATGGAAAATAGCAAATGGGGGTTAGGTAGGGTCCAGAAATATGGAAAATTGCAAATGGGGGCAAGATGGGGTCCAGAATTATGGAAAAAGAAAAGTACAACAGGTAATGTGGGATTCAGAAACATGGAAAGAAGGAATATGTAAGTGGCATCATGGTGTGACATACCCAACCATCACCTTGACCTGACAGAGGCGACCTGTGTCAACGTCTACCAGCATGACCAGTCGAGGCTCAGCGGCCAGCACACACACGTAACACAGCACCTGTTAGTACACAAATATTATACCACAAGAATCACCATCATCATCATCATCATCATCATTTATACCGCTTTCCCATTCCTGAAAGGGATGAGCAAACAATAAATGAATAAATAAAGTGTCTGCCCAAGTAAATGAAACACAAACATTCATTCACACACTATTCTAGCCCTCGGAGTCCTGACTAAACCTCACAGACATGGACATCCACACATACACAAAGGTGGGGCAGGGTACAGGTAGTGTTTTCAATGGACTGAAAGCACACTCCTATGCCAAAACCAGCTAACTGCTTCAGAACAGTAGTTGGACAACGTTGAAAGAAAAATCTGAGATTGCTTCTGCATACTCCCTCTTCTGTCTTTCTTTCCTTCATTCTTTCCTCTTCCTTTTTCCTATGGGTGACTCTACACTGGGTGACAAGCCAAATGGTTTCCTGTACACCAGGAAACCATTTACTACACTGGGGAGTAACCATATAACCAAATTATGGTGCCTGGTGGTTTAGTGGGTAATTAAGGTGCTCCAATTGGACTGAGCCTAAGTAGGTTTATATCTAAGGGGTGGTTGGGGTTTATTGCTCACGTAATGCCACTCACGGATGCATGAAGCTGGTCACTCATCTTAAATGTCAGGACCAACTTGCCTAGCCCCAGGCTCCTATGCTCCTCATGGGGCAACATAGGACTGGATGATGGATGGATGGATGGCTTCTGTATATTACGCCTCAATATCTTTGTGTTACTGATACAACTGCATCAATATAATTTATGTATCATAAATGAGAATGTTAAGGTAGTGTTGTGGCAGCCCCAGTTTCATCTGAAATGTAAACCCTGTTGACTGCAGGCTAAAGTATCCCTTCTTCAGTAGTCCACCATCCTCCTTTTGGTAAACAGGGAGGGAGGTGAAGGAAGTTTGCATAACCAGGCAGTTCAGCAGACCAGTTATATTAGTACCACCACACAAAGGCATCCCTGTACAGCACCTGTGTTAATATGGAATATGGAACAAACTGCTAAAGATGAGGTGCTAAGAATGCCATCCACAACACTGCCCATTATTTCACACATCAATGAAGCCTTTGAAATATGTAACAAAGTCAGTGGTGTGACCTGGAGGTGGTGGCAGTTGCTGGAGTGTGTGGCCAACTTGGGGAGGCAGGCCATGAGGAGGCAAGCCACGGCCATGTTGGTGGTGGCCAGGCTGAACCTCCCACCACCACGGAACAGCAACCCCAGGGCCACGTGAATTACCAGGTGGCAGCCGTACTTGAAAGGAAGAGAAGAATGGGTTTGCAAGTTGACCCTTTGACTGTCAGGGTTAAATTTTGTGGCAGCCAAAACATATCTAAACAAGGGTCTATATGGTAGCCAAAAATACTGTACATTTAAACAAGGCTCTATGTGCTAGCCAGAATACTGTATAGCTAAACAAGGCTCTATGTGCTAGCCGGAATACTGTATATCTAAACAAGGCTCTATGTGCTAGCCAAAATATTTTACTGTATATCTAAACAAGGCTCTATGTGCTAGCCAAAACACTGTATATCTAAACAAGGCTCTATCCGCTAATCAATTAACTGAGTGCACCCAAATTGGATTATGCATCAATTCTTTCAAGATTTCACATCTTCTGGCCCCAATCCACTGGTGATGCCAACCACATATACAAATATTACTTGTATTTTTCTAAACATATTCCATTCTTGCATTGGTCAGTCATGTTTACCAGATTGCTGCTCTTTGGCCATCTCTCATACTATGAATAAAATTATCTAGATGTAGCCAAAATATCCTCAAGATCAAGGGAGTTAAGGCAACACAACTCATTACATTATAGTCGTGGCGCACTACCCTGAGGTTGTTATTGTGCTCTGGCAGCCTACCATTCAAAAGTGTGCCTGATTTCGCGTATAATACGAGATGCATGTGATTCGTGTATAATACATTCGTGTATAAATATACTCGTGTATAATATATTCTACCATAATACTGTAATATGATTTGTGTATAATATGATACTAAATCAGACGCAATTTTGAATGGTACGTTGCCAGGGTACGATAATGACAACCTCAGAGTCGTGCGCCGCGACTATAGTAACACTAACCCAACAGCAGAAGTAGCAGGACCAAAGCCTGACCAGAGACGTCGGATGACAGGCACAACATGAAGATCACCCTCACCAGCCATCACCAGGGACAGTACCAGCCATCACCAGGGCTAGTGCCAGTAGGGAAGTGTTCAGACAGGGACAGTACCACCCATCACCAGGGACAGTACCAGCCATCACCAGGGCTAGTGCCAGTAAGGATGTGTTCAGACAGGGACAGTACCAGCTATCATCAGGGACAGTGCCAGTAGGGATGTGTTCTGACAGGAACAGTACCAGCCATCACCAGGGACAGTGCCAGCAGGGATGTGTTCAGACAGGGACAGTACCAGCCATCACCAGGGACAGTGCCAGTAGGGATGTGTTCAGACAGGGACAGTACCAGCCATCACCAGGGACAGTGCCAGCAGGGATGTGTTCAGACAGGGACAGTACCAGCCATCACCAGGGACAGTGCCAGTAGGGATGTGTTCAGACAGGTTTACAAAGTTGATTGTCCTGCCAGCTCAGTAACACTCCTGAGAAAATGACATATCTGTTAGTTGGTCTATGTCACCCTTTCCCACTCATTAATAATAAAAAATGACTTGTGATGGATGGATGGACTTGTGAAGAGAGTACTGTAATGATATGTATTTGTGGAGGGGGCTCAGACAGCTAACACATATAATTACTCCAGCTAATACACAAGCAAGGCATAAAAGAAGGATGCCTTCATGTGATCTGGGCAGCTCAAAGGCCTGGTTATAGAATCGTCCCTCAACTACTTTCTTATCCTCTCAAAATGTGGATGGTGCTCTGTAGGAGAAAGGGAACTTAAAGTCTGCAGTCCACTGGGTTCACATTTCAGAAGAACCTGGGACTAGAACTACTGCTACTACTACTACTACTACTACTCACAAGAAAACTCATCACCTAAAGCTACACAGCTAAATTAAATAAATCCATCTATCTATCTATTGCCAGATGCCTCACTCTTGTAACGGGTGGCCACAAATAAATCACCACCATGTCACCCTGTTCCCCACCATTTCACTGCCCTGCTCCCAGTTCACACACCCCTCTCTCATATACCTCTCCACTCCATCCCTCCATCCCATCCCACTGAAATTTACCTCTTAGTGAAGTCCGTGAACATAGTGGTGTATTTCCATAGTACTGTACATCAAAGGCCTGGTTATTACTGGACCCAGCCAACTTGAGGCCAGTACCAGACCAGCCCCAGTCAGTATGTTGTGGTGGGCCTGTCAATGCAACCACAGGGCAAATCATAAGCAAATACCTACATCGAAACACAAACACACAACCAACATTGCATACATTTCATCTGATACATAATGTTAAATATAGTTTATTTTGTACACCATGTAACACTGCTGCTATTTTGTTACCTTACACTAAACATGGTAGTAGGTGGGGGTGTCCATCATCCACTCATTTGATGCAGTGCTGCCTACTGCTTCCCTAATGTCTACCATGCTTTTTCTGTGTCTGTCCTCGTCTCTTCCTATTTCTTTCATCCCTGCCACCACTATTTAGTACTCTTCCTTCCACTTGACGTGGCTTTACACTGAGTGACAAGCCAAATGGTTTCCTGGTACTCAGGGAACCATTTACAATTATTTTATAAATACTGTATAGGGAAAGATATGGCACAAGCAATCATGGCACCACCAACCAACTTTTACGTGTACAGTATCTTGGAAATAGAAACACATATTATCTAACACTCCCCCCAGCTTCATAAGGCGAAATTCTTCATATCATCCAGCAGTTTAAAATTACAGCACCAGGGTATGATGATATCCCTATGGGCATTATCAAGGAAGTTGCCTCAATTACTATTCCTATCATTCTGCATCTATGTAACTCTACTATCAGGAATCTTCCCAGAAAAGCTAAAAACTGCCAAAGTTACCCCCATTTACAAATCAGGTGATACAAAATTAATGAGTAACTATCGGCCAGTGTCAGTTCTGTCAGAACTGAGCAAAATATTAGAGAAATTAGTTTATAATAAACCTGATGCATTTTGTATTAACAATACAATCATTTGTAACTCCCAAGTTGGTTTTCGTAAGAACAGAACTAAGACGGCACTTCTGACACTTCATCATCTTTCATCGCCAGACGCCATGTATCCCAGACGGAGTGGCCAAGGGCTTAGAGTTAATTGTTTTACAGGGAGGGATATTATAAATGCAATGGATGACAAAGACTTTACTGCAGCCATATTTCCTGATTTATCAAAAGCTTTTGATACAGCTGATCGCCATATCCTCCTCTCTAAGCTTGAACATTACAGGATAAGAGGCAAGTGGTTTGAATCTTACTTAACAAACTGACAACAACATCCACTGTCCTACCTTGTACCACTTCTATAACACCATCCACATACAGACTGAACAACCATGGAGACATGACACATCCCTGTTTAAATCCAACCTTCAAAGAGAAAAATTCACTCAGTTCACCATCCACTCCACACGCACTGCAGCCTTAGCACCATCGTACATACTCTTCACAGCATTCAACAACTTCCCATCTACTCCATATATTCTTAACACTTTCCACAATCCTTGTCTATCCATCCTGTCATATGCTTTCTCCAAATCCATGAAAGCCGCATACAATTTCTTTCCCTTCTCTAGAAACTTTTCCACTAAAGATCTAAGAATGAATATCTGATCTACACAACCTCTTCCCTTCCTAAAGCCTCCCTGTTCTTCTCCAACTAATTCCTCACACCTCAGGTTCGTATTCTCGTTGGTTAGCTATGGAAGCTCCCCAACACCTCTGCCTCAGTGATTTATTTTAGGATATGGCTGGTTGATATCCTTTTGTAAGTTATTTATAGAGTATGGTGGTAATGAAGAGATTTTTGTAACACAGAAGAGGACAATAAGGTGTAATAAACAAAATAAATTACTTAGGAAGAGGTGTTAGGTAGCTTGATGCAGAGTATGGTGGTAGTTACTGGAAGACTTTATACAACATTGAGAAGGAGAGTATGGTGTAATAAACAAAATGAACTGCTTAGGAAGACGTGTAAGGGAGCTTTAGGCTATGCAGAGTATGGTAATACTGAAAGAATTTATGTGGCACAGAAGAGGACAGTTAGGTGTAATAGGCAAAATGAATCACTTAGGAAGAGGTGTTAGGGAGCTTCCTTAACTGATGAGAATACTGACCAATCTCCTATACTGAACAGAATAAAATCATCAGACATCAGGTGAACAGAATCCTAAACTTGTCCTAAGCATGAGAGGGTTAGAAACAGAGAGGACAAACTGGAGGGAGCTTTTTTTATGCAAGGAAGAAGGAACCAAAGGCCAGGAGCCCCCAGACTGCTCCCTCCAAGAAAAAACAAACACAACAGACAGCCAAATTCTAGATCAGTACAGTACATTTTGAGATGCCTGGACACACTGTGCTTGAAAGACTGGAGATCATAGGCAGCAGGAAAAACAGACATGGAAAGACAGTTCTAGATCTGACCTGTTGCATATATGATGGACTGGAAGTAATGGTTGTTAACTCTTGCATTAGAGAGCTGGCCAGAAAAGGGATGAGAGTATGTTGCTAGATGGGTGCCATGTGCCCATCGTAATGGTGAAGGGATGCAAGCAGACAATTCAGAGGAGCTGAAACCATTGAAGTAGTGACAGAAAAGAGATAAAGATGCAACAGTGCGGCAAAGAGACAGAGGTTGAAGGGAGCCAGTAAGAGGAGGAGAGTTAATGAGACGAAAAGCCTTTGAGAAGAGCTGTATATGGGGAGCACATGAGAGTTGTACTCTACACGGGCGAATAAAAACCGTGTATAGAGTCAACAATTGTGCAGGGGTAAAGAAGGTACAGAGTTGGTTTAGCACACCTAATCTCATGGAAGTAGATTTTACAAGAGATGTAATATGATCTTTCCAAGATAAATCCCAATAGAATGAAATCCCACGTATGTTTAAGGATGATGCAGGATTAAGCTGGATATTGTTCAAAATTAGAGGGTACTCCTGTGGAAGATTGTATTGGGCTGATAAATATAAGAACTGTTTTTTTTTGATGCATTAAAACAACCAGATTACCTTGACCCCAATCAGAGATATGAGCTGATGTGGGTGCCTGATACATCCATGACGTCATGACCCCCAAGCACTGTGTCTCTGAGGTGTGAAGGAACCGCATGTCAGCCACTGTCAGCCAGTCTCTCGGCTCCATCCACACGCTGATGGATGGGCAGGCCAGGCTCAGTACATTCCAGTTCTGTCTGAAAGATTACATTCTATATTACTGTGCCATCTATTTATCTATCATCTGCCCCTATATATCCTACTGTCTATTTATCATCTGCCCCTATATATCCTATTGCCTATCTATCATCTACTCCTATAAAATACTAATCTGTCTATCTATCATCCACCTCTACAATATTCTGTCTATCTATCATTCACTCCTATAATACTAGTGTCTCTATTACAGATTTTTTATGAATAGAAGACACATGTAATCTGGTGTATGGAATTTTCTAAAAAAAAATTTTCCTTCCTTTGTTCATCTTTGTATCATTCATATCATATCATTCATATAGGCTCCAACATGCTTGCATGTGTTGGTCTTGGTCACCTAATGGCAGCTCTCCACACTGCTCGATCTCTGGCAGCCTCCCTATTCAGTTCCTTATCCCTGAGGTCACACTCAACAACCTCATCCAGGTCTTCTTTGGTCTGCCTCTCACAACCCAACCCAAAACATTCACACTTCTCATTTCTCCATCCCCTCAACATGCTCAAACCACCTCAGTCTACCCCTCCTCATCACAACACCAATACTGATGCAAACCATTTCTATATTTAAAAAAAAAATTTAAACAGCGTACGAAGGAGAGTTAGGGTACAATATCATCATCATCATCATCATTGCCAGACGCCATGTTAGGGTACAATATGCCAGATAAATAACTGAGGAATAGGCATTATGAAGCCTGCTATGCCACTCACAATACAGACTTAATCAATGCATGGCTGGTGTTAAGGCTCTAACCTGGTAAAGTTCATTTTTGTGGTGATGGTGGTGTGTGGTGGTGACGGTGGTGTGTGGTGGGGCAGCCAAGTTGAACCACACTGTCAGTTCAGCCACAAGTCAGGCCATAGCCAGCTGGCCACTCCATCTGTCAACACAATATTACACTGTACATATAGGCTCCCCAACACCTCTTCCTTAGTGATTTGTTTTTGGATATGGCTGGTTAATGTAGTTTTTTACACTATTTATGGAGAGTATGGTGATATTGGGATGAGTTAAATATGGCAGAGAAGGAAAGCAAGGAGAAATAAGTAAAATAAATCACTTAGGAAGAGGTGTTTGGGAGACTCCTTAAGCAACAAAAATACAGGCCATGGTATCATACTTAAGTACGGGTTAGGTTTCTCAAGACATTGTCAAATGGATTTATGTGTGGACTGGAGCCAGGCAAAAACCATATTAACCCATACCATCCCAGGCATTTTTGCAATTTTATACCCACCCAATCCCGGACCAAAAACGGAAGGAATTTTTATTGCAGAAAACAATTCAAAGGGACATATAAATCAAGGAAAAGCAAAAAAAGTACTTCTTATTGGAGAAATAAATGTGAGATGGCCATCCATCGTGTTTCTAGCCCAGTTTCCCAAGCCGTGAGCTACGTTTTCCCACCCAGCTGGGCGGGATGAGAGAGAATAGGAGAATGGGGAAATCCCCGTTCTCAATATCTTTCTCCCCTGGCTCATATTCCTCCCCAGAAGAGTCATCCAGGTCTTCCTCTTCTACAGAATCACTAAATGAAGGGACAGAGGGTCCATGTGACAGTTTCAACCACCTCCTCCAGCCCAGTGAGGCGGAAAAATGGCATGACTTCCGCGACATTCTAACGCTGTGACGGACAGTGGCACACTGATGTTACCCAGCCATGCAGAACCAAACTCAGTGCTACAAATGCTTGTGCACAATGTTGCCAATACATTAAGCTACTCCTTAACCAAAAATTAGCTAGATTGAAGCAGTTAGAGACGCACTACAGTGCTCGAATTTTGCTGTCGGCACCATCACATCGCTGGGATTACTCGAGACGTTCTGTACCGTTGGCACCGTGCCGACGACGGGATTGTACGAGTTAAGAAGATGCTAATCCATCTAAACATACTCCAACTAGAAAACAACCCTAAAGCCTTCCATGCCACTACTCATGCAATACTTCCAAATCTTCTCTAACCACACACACAGCATGGAGGAGGTGGAGAGGGAGAGGGAGGCTGAGGATGAGATGGGATGGAGTAGAGAGGTATATGAGAGAGGGGGATGTGGGTTGAGGGGAGAGCAGTGAAAAGGCAGGGGACAGGGCGACATGGAGATGATCCGTATGTGGCCACCTGTCACAGGATTAAGGCATCTGGCAATAAAGAGACAGACAGAACAAAGCACGGGTAACATCCCCCAGCCTGACACATTCCTTGCTCTTCAGGACCCGCAGCCAATGTTATATTATTGCAGGCTTGTTTTAACCTGTGAAGATTTCCAACCTCTTTCAGCCAAGTTCATGGCCAGGCCTGTATTCCTGTCAGTGCAGGAAGCTGCCTAATACAGCCATGCACTGCTTAGCATCCACAATACTTTATGAAAAATAGGACGTTAAGTGATCTAGACGTTAAGCGACCATTGTAACTGATGCACTGTAAACTATATACAGGCATACCTCGGTTTAACAATGTAATTGGCTGGGTAACACCTCATCGTTAGGCGGGGTATCGTATATTGGGGTACTTTTAATATGTAAAGGGGAGCGTTTACCAGCATTGGATTTCCCCCCAAACAAAGTCCAAAATCCACCCAAATGAGCCCAAAAACAAGTTTAAAGCCAATCTAAATGGCCTAACAGCTGTCAAGGAAACTAACCTAAGCCTAACATCTGTAAATAACTCACTAAAATCAACAAATAAAATCTGAAAATAGTCAAATATAAATTGGAAAAAATCAAGCTTAGTAAACTGTATCCCAAAATGACAATGTTCACCCCACCTATGGCTGAAACACATTAATCTGTAAGTCTAAAAACAGTTTATAAATCAACCTAAACACACAATTTTAGTCTAAAATATCATCTAAATAGGTAAAAAAAATCAAAACCCATTATTAAACCATGGTTTGGCCATTGTTAAGCAGGGCATGGTGGTATTTCTACCCCCATCATTAAGCCGGGGTATCACATCTAGGTGTATCGTAAATCAATATTAATGTATTGTACTATATGTACAAGTATATGGTAAATACTGTACTATATATTACTTTTAAAGTGTGGTACAGTATAAAAAGCCCAAATACACTATGTAATGTTATGTAAACCTGATGCATGGATGTGCAAGGACACTCAAAAGCGTCGGTAAACATGCGACTGGACACGGCTGCCTGCGGCTGGTGTTGATGATACTGTTATAGCTACAGTAAACTATTTAATGCTTGTTAGTACCGGTAAACTTTTTATTGTTTTCTGTTTTTTTTTAATGCTTTTATGTAAGCAGGGATAAAAAGACAACTTTTAAGACATACCATATGAAAAGTATTGCAGTACAGTACTGCATATCATACAGCCGGCAGTGTAATGGCTTTGTTTTGGGATGCTGGCTGGCCATCAGTGATGCAGCAGCACTGCTTCGCACCCACATACATAAGCAACATCCCATTCTTCAGATGGTTTTTTTTTATTTCTATTACGGTATATTCTTATGGGTCCCTGGACATTAAGGCAAACGGAAGCTGTGCAAAGGGACATTAAGCAGCACATGACAGTACACAGCCAACAACTATACAGAAAGGTCTGACTGTACTGCCCATAAAACTAAACCAACAGTTCTTCTGTAAGTCTGTGGGTAGCCTAATTATTCTCTTCAAGGTGTAGGACCCTTGGCTTGGCTATTATTGTCAAGTACATCTAAGAGAAGATGAGATACCTACTTCTCTTGATGACAGTGTGATTGCAAAACCTCCAGCCACATTATGAGCAAAACGTATAGCGAGGCCTGACTGTGCTGCCCATAAAGCTAAATGTATGGTTCCTCTGTGAGTCCAACTGGGATGTTATAACCACTACACTACCTGGCATCTGTTATAAAAACTGAATATACAGAACTAAGCCTACTGACCTGACAGACCTGGAGTTTAGGATGAGAGGGTGCTGAGTGGCTTGATGTATATGAGAGTTAAGCTGAATACTGATCCCTGGTGTGGCCTGGGTGTCCAAGGGTGGCCTGGGGGTGTCCGAGGATGGCCTGGATGTAGCTAAGGGCAGCCTGGGTGTGGCCTGGGTGTGTCTGAGGACAGCCTGGGTGTGCCTGGGAGTGGCCTGGGTGTGCCTGGGTGTGGCGTGGGAGATGCGTCAGTGGCAATGCTGGGGAAAGAACCAGTGCTGGGGCTGCCTCCACTGCCAGCTGAGACTGTGTTGCCACATAGGCCACACCACCATCCTGATGCCCACACTCTTCTTATGATGCGTAATGTCCTCTTCACTGCCCTGACCAAGACAACAAATACACATTAAGCAGCACACACCACACACTTATGATGCCTAATGTCCTCTTCACTGCCCTGACCAAGACAACAAATACACATTAAGCAGCACACACCACACAGCAGTTAATGTAATGCTGACACTACAGTGAAATTCACAAAATACAACATGGTTGGCATCAAGAGGATTTTAGAAAATTGTGAAAATCAGGAACTCATATTTTTGGGACTGCACTGTAGCTACTGTTTTTATGCTTTCAGGTTCTTATATTCTCTATCAGCAGAATATAAAAGTCTAATATTTGCTGCAACAGCATCCTTGGCCTCCCCCTCCCTCTTCCCCCCTTCACCTTGCTCAAACAGGGGCCTACACTCTCTTCGTTAGTCTCTCACTCTCCATCAGTCATAGTATTCAAATGACTTAGAGCCCAGTGCCTGTCTAAGGGCCAATTTGAAAAGTCCAATTTCTTCTGGCTCAACAACCGAGGAAGGCAGGGAGTTGCAAAGGTCCACAACACAAACAGAGAAAAAATGCTTATGACAGTCAATGGAGCAGTGAGTATGTGCTAACTTATATATATGACCTCTACTTCCCACAGCTGGAGAAAACCACAACAAACTACAGGCATCAACGGATGTCTGACCAGGCATTATCTTCCAGCATCTACAAGATCAGCAGCAATAACCTTCCACCAACAGAAAAGAAACCCAAGGCTGAAAGTCTTCCATGATAGGGTAAATGCTCCATACTCGAGATACGTTTCATCCACCTACTTTGAACAGACTCAAGTAGTTTGATATCACCAATAAAGCCTGTATTACATATATACCTCACAACAAAATGCCATTAAAGATCTAACATGAGTTGTGCAAAGTCACATAATGAACTCGCAGGAATGGCAGACGGTGGACTTAAAAAAATTTCTAGCCCCAACCCAGCTTTACCAGCCACAGTGCGGATATGGTCATGGAACCTTAAATTTCTGTCCACCAGAACGGCCAGGTCTTTACTCGCTGTTGTTAATGGGACAGGATGATTACCTATAACATACTGGTCAAAAAGTTCAGGCACAAACCAGTTCCTGCCAAACCTAAGTGTACCACACTTGTCTGGGTGAAGGTGTAGGCCCCAAGACTCGCCAATACTGTTCACCATGTCTATATCATGTGGACAATTGGAAACACCACAGACAATACACACACTACTGTTCCTGTTAACTTTTAAAAATAGCTTTAAATCATTAGCAAAACTCTTGTATTGGCAGTTCAAAGATGAAGTCAAAGTGGCTGATGTATATAAAAAACAATACAGGGCCCAACACTGACCCCTGGGGTACTCCATTTAACAGCTCGGAAGCAACTCTGCCTACCATTCACCACAAGTTCTTTTCCTCCTAATTAGGAACTGGTGAAGCCATGCATTGCAATTTTGTCATAAAGTTAAGCAAGATAATGCACACCTTTCCCAGCACACTGAGTTTAAAATGTCAGAACAATCCTGCATACCCCCGCTAATACCAATACACCAGTCCTGTATGAGACAGCCCTAGCATGTAGTGGGTGTTAATGCCAAAGTGGTGACATGTAAAGGTGTATGGTATGTAGGAGGACTGCTGGGCCTTGATAGCAGGCTGTGAAGCCTATGCCCAGAGTCGAACACATAAAAAAAAAAAAAAAAAAGACGACAGCCATTGTGGTAGGTTGTTGTTGTTGTTGGCGCCTACTCCCATCCAGGAGTTCTTGTCTTTAAACAAGATGGCTTATTTATTTATTTATTTATTTTTTTCTCAGTCTCTGTTGTTCATTTCTATGTTGCTCCTTATAATCATAATTACTTCTCTTCGTTTCATTATTCTGCCCCCTATATTTGCTACAACCTGTAATTCATTTTGTTTTAGTATTTCTGTTATTAATTCTTTTCCTTTAATTTCGCTTGTTAAATCTTCGTATGCGTCACATATGAATAAATGATGCTGATTTTCATTCTCTTCTTGGCACATGTCACATATAAGGTTAGGCTCATATTTTTTCTTATAATTTTCCTTCACTTCTAGCATTCTGGTTGTGTTTACGTCGCTTAGACCAACAAGTCTACTAAAAATTTTCATTTAAAGGTCTCGTCAAAGTAGTCAATGGAGTATACCAAATTCTTCCAAAAATCAGTAATGTAAAAAGATACAGAGAAGTGCAAGCCACATTATAAGTTTATGAGAATAACCCAGGATGAAATATCAAACGAACCTCGGATCCACTCCCATCTAATGTAAATTTTGATATCCATAGTTCAAGAAGAAATAGATAAATTAACACTGTATTGTAAATTTATGAAAATATATATGAGGACGAAATATCAAACGTGAATATCAAAATCCCCTGCCATTCTAATTCCTGATACTGGCGCCTTATTTAAAAACGTTTCTTCGACAAATCTTTACCATTCAAATACACAATCATCATCTTCATTCACTAACTCCTCAGATTCCTGCTAAAGCCTCAGATAACTCTCTCAGGCTTCTATTATTTACTCTCAACTGAATAAAATCATCTGACCTTAGCTAGTGTGAAATATTATATCTGTTCCAACACTGACACACTCAAGCCCCAGTCTCTTCCTCATCCTCCACTCCTCCTTCACCCATCCAGAAAATTACTCTCGCTCCTTCACTCCCCAAATTTACATCTCACAATCCCTCACTCCCTATTTTCCCTCTCTCACACCCTCCATCTCCTAAACAGCCTACTTCTTCTGTCTCCCCACTACACTTCTCTTATAATTTCACACCTTCAGACCTCTCTCTCTCTCTCTCTCCTGCTTCGCCTCTGTTCCCTTCCCATCACTCCTTCCCCTCCAATATCATCTCTGTACAAATGACAGCTCCGCTCTGCTTTTTCCTTATGTAGGCTTCTACTCTCCCGTTTGTCTTGCTCGCTTCCCACTGCCCTGTGCAGGCAGGCAAAGAATACTTGACCAGTAGTCCTGCCTGTGGTAAGAGGTCACTACAAAGTGTCTTCCATCTTTCTTTCCTTCCTGTCCTCTTCTGCTCTTCTGTCCCGCCTCTCTTCTTGATATATCCCTGTCTCACCTTCACCTTTTATCCCGTACACCATTTACACGCCAGCCTTAGTGCCACACAGCCACGGTGCGCGTTGATGCTACTAATCCACCTTTCCTTCCTTCGATTCTTCCTTCCTTCTTTCCTTCCTTCCTTCCTTCTTATTTTCTTACTTTTCAGGAACGGTCCCTTTGTTACTCCGAGAACGGTCCTTGGTTTCTGACTTCCGTATAATTTAGGAACGGCCCTACTGACCTGTCACTGCCACAGCCTCTCACACCTCACAGCAAACTCTCTCTTTCTCTAATACTTCACACTGACCCCAAGACACCACACCATCCTCTCTCTCTCTCTCTGCATATGTGTATATGTGTATATATATATTTATATATATATATATATATATATATATATATATATATATATATATATATATATATATATATATACATACACACACACACACACACACACACACACACACACACATATATATATATATATATATATATATAGAGAGAGAGAGAGAGAGAGAGAGAGAGAGAGAAATATTGATATATATATATATATATATATATATATATATATATATATATATATATATATATATACTATTTATATACTGTACAGTATACACACACACACGCACACACACACACTCGCTGGTGCAGTGGTAACGTTCTCGCTTGCCATCTGGTAGACGGGAGTTTGCGCCTCGCTCAGGTTGCGAAAAGTTTCACTGACGAAGTGGGTGGTTACTGTCCCCCTGGAGCAAGGGGACGGGTGTGTGCGTGTGTGAAGGTCACAGCCTTGCCCTTAGATCGGACTATATGAGCTCTCAGCTCCCTTCCGGGAGGGTAAAAGCTGACGATCACGACCATCAGGTGATCCTGACCGACCCGGTGAATTACACACACACACACACACACACACACACACACACACACACACACACACACACACACACACACACACACACACACACATACGATCCTAGGTATTACAGAATTTCACACACACACACACATACACACACACACAATTTTTAAAATTTGCCCATTAGCGCTTCTACACACACACACACACACACACACACACACACACACACACACACACACACACACACACACACACTGCTCGCGGGCTCAGTGGTAACGCTCTTGCTTAACATCTGCTAAGACAGGGGTTCGCGCCTTGTTCGGGATGCAGAAGTTTCACTGATGAAGTGGGTGGTTACTGTCCCCCTAGAGCAAGGGGATGGGTGTGTGCATGTGTGAAGGTCAAGGCTTTGCCTTTTGATCGGACTATATCAGCTCTCAGCTCTCTTCCGGGAGGGTAAAAAGCTGACGATGACAACATCACCTGATGCTGACCCACCCGGTGAATTACACATGTAATAATTGACCCATCAGCGCTGCTGCACTACACTTGTATATATGGTGATTTAGGCAGCTTAAACACTTCAAAAACCTTCCAGCGATACTGTCAATAACGTCAATATTTACACACAACATAAACCACAAAATAACAATACTGTCAACAACGTCAATATTTACACAAAAACACAAACAAAATCAACTCGAAATTCCACCGTTATCTCGGACACCTCCTGGAGGCTTCGTAATATCCCTTCCTCGGCGATTTATTTATCCTGCTACACCTTAATATCCTCTAATATGGTGTTAATACAAACTACGACTGTATTTAAAAATATAAATAACGTCACAGAGGACAGGAAGGTGTAATATGCAAAATAAATGGCTCAGGAAAAGATGCTAAGAATCCTTCCATTTCAACGAGATAACGGCTTAATTTTCAACCCCGACTTGGGAGGCTTCGTAACACCTCTTCCTCAGCGATTTATTATGCACATTACACCTTAATATTCTATTGTAGGTTACTGAGGCAACTGTGCCGAGATTTAAATTTAAGCCGTAATCTCTCATATAGGAGATTTCGTAACATTTCTCTCTCGGCGAACTGTTTTGCACACACAACCTTAACATCCTCTTGTATGCGACTGATGCAAACTATGGCGGTATTAGCAAAGTATAAATATCATACAAGCCAACAGAAAGGCCTAATTCGAAAATGAATCACTAAGGAAAAACTGTTGCGAAGGCCACCATTCCAGCGATATTACGGATTAATTTTTAACTAACTCTGATCGTTCCGTAACACTTCTTCTTCAGCGATTTATTTTGCATCAAACACCTTAATATTCTCTTCTATGTTACTCTGACTTGCAATTGTGCCGACATTAAAGCTCAAGCCGAAATTGCCTTAGAGATTCCGTAGTGTGTCTTCCTCGGCGATTACCTGGCGCATATACCATAAAATCCTCCAGTATGTTATAAATGGAATCTACGTCGATTATAAAAGTGTGAGATAATATGAAAATCAATATTAAAATATAATATGCAAAATAAATAACCGAGGAAGTGGTACTACGAAATCTCCCATATGAAGGACAATATTTTCAAAACTTGGCGCCGAGCCCAAAGCGACAGCCTCTTCCTTTTGTGTTAATCCAATTTATGGCTCGTCTGTGTGCTCCATCACTTATCTCTGGGATTTAAGCCTTATCAGCGGTATCATAGAGCTGCCTTACACTTGCTTCGATTTATCCCGTCCATTACACATCAACATTCTCCTGTATGCATCTCTCACAGTGTCACCGAGACAGTGAAACCTGGGTTGACATCTCCGTAGACTTTATTCTCGCTGCTGATCCGATGACTTTCACAGTGACTTGTGTGACTTGTGCTGAGTCTCACCACGCTGCTCTTCTCCTGCTGTGTCAGCTGGCCTTCCTGTCTGCCACTTAGAGTCCCTGCCGTAGTACGAAGCCGAACCCTGAAGGGGTGTCGTTAAGGTACTGCCATGAGGGGGGTCCTTAGAGGCCTGGTTAAAGGAGGCGGGAAGGGCAGGCGCTGTTAGGGCTAGGATAGGCAAGTCCCTCACGGGGAAGTGACGGGGTCTCCTTCGACGCCCTCTAGAGGGAGGGGGGTCAGGCCCCCGCCAGTGTAGGGAACCGCCGGATTGCTTGCTGATTATTGTTTGTTTTAGTTTATTTATTCATTGTCTTATGCATATATATATATAGATACATATAGGCTACCTATGTTCATGTGTGCATTATTTATGTACGTGTGTACAGGTATGTGTGTGTATGTATGTATACATATGTATGTTAACGAAGGGGTAACTAAATAAATAAATAAACAAATTACACTCACACCCACACCCACCCACCCACCCACACACACACACACACACACACACACACACACACACACACACACACACACACACACACACACACACACACATATATATATATATATATATATATATATATATATATATATATATATATATAACATATATATATATTATTCACACCATGCAGGCGCCCCCTCTCTCACGGTCCTTGCCGCCTTCAGTTCTCACCCTACGGCTGCCAAGCCAGCCAAGCCTGGCCCCTCCACCTCCACCAAAACGCGTGCGGGGAAACCCACCACCACCGCTGCCTCCACCTCCTCCTCCAAGCCCCGCTCTCTCACCACTAAGCCAGGGCGCCCCGCTACTGCCGCAGCCACGGCACCTCGCTGCACCCCCAGCACAGCTCCTGCACCACCACACGGCCACCTGCCCTGGTACAGAGAGGCACCACACCTCCTGCTGTGACTCCATCTCTGCAGACCCCCTTCCACCCCAGCCTGTGATGACATTGACCCTGCCACCACTCAGCTCCCTGCCAACACCACCACCGCCACCCCTGCCTCCCGCCCCTCCAACAGAGGCTTCACCTGCCTTCAGTACAGAATCTGGAGTCGAGCGACAGCGGTTTCTGCTCAGCATTGCAGACTCAGGCCACACCTGCCTGTTTGTATGGTGCTGCATCGCTGCCTCGAGAGGCGCCTTAACTCTCATGCAAGGCAGGACTGGGTACCCACCACTGCCAGTATCATTCATCACCTTAACATTGCCGACGCCTGTCAGGCAGGCCCTGACCCCCCTGACCCTGACTACACGCCCTCACCCCCATGGCTGCCCCTGCCATCCAGTGTTGCCCCCTCCCACGCCTGCCCTGGAGCACCTCTGCCTGGCCTCCTACCACAGGATGGCATAAGGAGAACTGCATCACTCTGGACCCCAGGCACAGCCGACGGGTCAATCACTGCTGAGGGGTCAGCAGGTGCTGCACTGCGTCAGTGAAGGCAGTGTCGAATCCTGGCGGCTCCCCTCTGGAGCCTCTGCGTACGAGACGGAACTTGTGGCTGTCCTAGGCGCCCTCCAGCACGCCAGCCAACACCACATATCCTACACACCGACTCTCGTCTCTGCACGGCCTACCAGCACCACACTTCACTGCCAGTGTGAATTTGCTGACCTCAATCACAGCTGTGGCTGACTCCATCTCACAGAGTGGAGGAGAAATTTACCTCCACTGGCTGCCTGGCCACGTGGGCATCTCAGGCAACGAGCGAGCCAACGCCGCCGCTGGTTCAGCAACCAGCCTGCCTGCCATCACCTTCCCCCTCAAGACCAGCCTCTCACATCAAACACAGAGCCACAGCCAACACCTCCAGGCTCAGTCTATCACAGCACGAGTTGCAGAGGCTCACGCTGTGCAACATGGTATGCAAGAGCTGCCACCTACTAGCCCCTCTCCGCCCCACCCTGCACACCCAACTCGCTCATGGTGCGCCTGCGTCGCCTACGGCTGGGCTGGCCTGCTTGTGTCAAACAGCAGGCAGGAATCCTGAACCTGCCCCACCGTCACCAACCTGAAGACTGGCCTCCCAACCACTGTCTGCTGGACTGCCCCGCCACAGCAGCCCGTCGCTCTGCCCTGCCAGGCAGACTCTTCACAAGAATGTCTGCCTTTGATACACCTGCCGAGGTGGTGGCCCTGTGCCCCACCCCAGCCCTGTGCCCCACCCCAGCCCTGTGCCCCACCCCAGCCCTGTGCCCCACCCCAGCCCTGTGCCCCACCCCAGCCCCCCTCCATGCTGTGTCCCCCCACCCTCCCCCGCCATAGCCATTCCCCCCCAATAATTCTGTATCCTCGTACCGTCCCCCTCCATATCCCCCCCAGTAATTCAACAGGCAGTCCACCCTGACGGCCTTCCTCCTGCCGTGTCCATACTAAGTAAATACAGAGGCAGGAATCTAACCTAACTAACTGACTCCTGTAGGCCATTTGTAGCGTTGTAATACCCACATGGTTTGTGTCAATAACATGTACAATAATACTGAGGTGTAATGTGCTAAATAAATCGCTAAGGAAGAGCAGTTACCAAATATCCAGCCTCTCAGAATACCACCCTTAACCCTCTCAGTCCGGTGATTATTTTTTTTTGTCTGTCTATCACTCTCTCTCTCTCTCTCTCTCTCTCTCTCTCTCTCTCTCTCTCTCTCTCTCTCTCTCTCTCTCCCTTCTCTCCTCACTCTATTTATAGTTTAAACTCTTCCTCCTTCCCTCCTCGTCTTCCATTTTCTCTTCCTTCTTCCTCTCTTTGAACTTACTCGTTTTATTCCTCCTCCTCTCCCTCCTCCTCCTCCTCGTCCTCCTCCTCGATCATTTTCTTCTCTTCCCCCTCTTATTTCTCTCTCTCTTCCCACTCCTCTTCGTTAACTCTCATTCTTCCATCTTCCCTTCCTTCCCCTCCTCTTGTACCTCCTCTCTCTTCCATATTCTCTTTCTTCTCCTACACCCTACACTTCACTTCCTCCTCCTCCTCCTCCTCCTCCTCCTCCTCCTCATCATCTAATCTCTCCTCGTCTTTTCCTCCTCCTCTTCCATCTCACTCTCACTCCCCTTATTCTCAACCTATCATTCCTCCTCCTCCTCCTTCTCCTCCTGCCTTCCACTCTCCCTCCATCCCAACACAGTCTCTCTCCAGCCATATTGTACGAAAGAAAAAGAAATGGTTCGCTAGGGAAGGGTAATCGGACCAGGAAGTAAAATAAATAAAACCAGCTCAGTCCATAGTGCGCTGGGTCGGCTACATGTGTGCTGAGGAGAGAGAATGTCAACTTTGGAAAGGAGTGGATGAATTTATGGCCTACGGTACTGACAGGCTGGGATTGCTGGCTTGCAACTGAATGCACTGTTTTTGTGGCACACGGAAGCAATGCTGAGAATAATAATGGTGATAAGTGATAATATTGATAAAAATAATGATAATACCAGAGCAGACGAAAAAGAAGTATTTTTAAACCTCAGACGGAAGGTCAAAAAACCAAAATTAAAATAACAACAGCCAGAACAACTACAACAACAACAACAACAATAATAATAATAATAATAATAATAATAATAATAATAATAATAGCAGAAAAGGCGATTAAGAAATATTTTTGTCAGACGGAGGGAATGCCATAAAATCAAAATTAAAACAACAATAGTAATAATAATAATAATAATAATAATAATAATAACAATAATAATAAAACTAATAATAATAATAATAATAATAATAATAATAATAATAATAAGGACGAAGATGCAATACATAGTTGCAGTGCAGTAAGTACCAAGTTGCGGCATTTGTCAGATACCAAATTTGTGCCGGTATAAAAAAGCAATATTACTAAATGTACACACGACACGATAAATGTACACACAGTACTAATAAATGTACACACGATAAATGTGCACACAATATTACTAAATGTACACACAACACGATAAATGTACACACAGTACTAATAAATGTACACACGATAAATGTGCACACAATATTACTAAATGTACACACGATAAATGTGCACACAATATTAATAAATGTACATACAATAATGCATATTTTGTATATTATTTCTAGTACAGTATTATATTAACCCCTTCACAACGAGGACCAGTCTCCTTCACTTCTCCTCCTCACCATCATCATCATTACTATCATCATCATTATCACCATCATCATCATCATCACCATCATCATCATCATCATCACCATCATCATCATCATCATTAATATCATCATCATCATCACCATCATTGTCACCATCATCACCATCACCATCATCGTCACCATCACCATCACCATCATCACCATCACCGTCACCAGCCCCATCATCATCATCACCATCACCATCATCACCATCACCGTCACCAGTCCCATCATCATCATCATCATCATCATCACTATCATCGTCACCATCACTATCACCATCACCATCATCATCGTCGTCGTCATCATCACCATCATCATCACCACCATCATCACCATCACCATCATCATTTTTTCAATAATTTTAGAGACACTCATAAAAACAATTCATCAAACCATCACATTTTTCCAAACACCGACATGGCGTAGTACAAGTTTCATTAAGCCTTTCAGGTCAAAATTATAAGACAATTTTCTTGGCGTAGCAAATGGAATACTGGAGACGTCCTGGCAGAAAAAGGGTTAAGCTAAGAAAAAAGTAAATATGACAAGAAAGATTGTTGTGATGGCGGAAGAGGAGAGAGAGAGAGAGAGAGAGAGAGAGAGAGAGAGAGAGAGAGAGAGAGAGAGAGAGAGAGAGAGGGAAGGGCTGTTTGGGAGAAGCTACAGTGTCCCAACCACTTTCATTCCGTATCACCTGAAAGGTATATAAGCTATAATTACTCTTAGGATATGTAGGTGGGGGCACTCACCATCCAATCACTCGATGTAGTGCTGCTGGCGGGTGTCTGCCCTTTCCTCTCCTCCATCCTTCTTTCCTTCCATCCTCTCCTGTCTTTCCTTCATTCTTTCCTCTTCCTTCTGCCTGTGGGTGACTACACTGAGTGACAATCCAAATGGTTTCCTGTACACCAGGAAACCATTTATTATGCTGGGTGGTAACCATATAACCAGATTATGGCGCCTGGTGGTTTAGTGGGTAATTAAGGCGCTCCAGTCGGATTGAGCCTGTGCAGGTTTATATCCAAGGGATGGTTGGGGTTTATTGCTCACGTAGTGCTACTCAGGGATGAGTAAGGCTGGTCACTCATCTTAAATGTCGGGACCAACTGCCTAGCCCTGGGCTCCTACGCTCCTCACGAGACAATGTAGGGTTGGATGATGGATGGATGGATGGTTTTTTGAGGTGACGGTATCTTAATTTATATTTTTTAATTTATATTTTGGAAGAAAACTATAGATGAGGATGTAATGGTGTGGTGATGATGATGATGATGTGGTAACGTGGAGCAGGGTATGATCTGGTACAGGAAGGCAGTGTAGGACAGGGCAGGGCAGGGCAGGGCAGGGCAGGGCAGGTGGCGGACTCTCGAGGTGGATGTAATCAGCTCAAAGCAAACTGAATGTAAAGTCTCAAGAATTTATTGGAGATGGAGGACGAGTATGTTTTAGGGAGGGGGGGGGTGAGGACGAATGGAGGGAGAAGGGAGAGAAAGAGGGAAGGGGAAAATGAAAGAAGAGAGGAAAGAAAATGAGGAATGAAAAGAGACGACGACTGGATGATGGAGACGAAAGGAGAAGGGAAGAAGACGAGAGGATGGAGGAAGGAGAAAGAGGAAAGAGAGAGAAAAGAGAGTAAATAGGAAAATGAGAGGGAAAAAAAGAGGAGAGAACCTACAGTACAATATTAATGTGTAATGTCGACAATAAATCGCTGAGGAAGAGGTCTTACGAAGCATCCCTAGTCGGGGTTGAAAATCAGGCCGTTATCTCGTTGAAATGGAAGGATTCTTAGCATCTTTTCCTGAGCAGTTTATTTGGCATATTACACCTTCCTGTCCTCTTGGACGTTATTTATATTTTTAAATACAGTCGTAGTTTGTATTAACACCATATTAGAGGATATTAAGGTGTAGCAGGAAAAATAAATCGCCGAGGAAGGGATATTACGAATCCTCCAAGAGGTGTCCCAGATGACTTGAATTTCGAGTTGGTGATTTTGTGGTTCGATGTTATGTGTAAATAGCTGACGTTATTGACAGTATTTTATGTGTAAATATCTGACGTTATTGACAGTATTTTGTGTAAATATCTGACGTTATTGACAGTATTGTTGGAAGGTTTTTGAAGTTTTTAAGCTGCCTAAATCACCATATATATGAGTGTAGTGTAGGAGCGTTAATGTGTGAATTATTACGTGTGTGTGTGTGTGTGTGTGTGTGTGTGTGTGTGTGTGTGTGTGAGAGAGAGAGAGAGAGAGAGAGAGAGAGAGAGAGAGATTCAGGCCATATTCGAGAAGTACCAACTGGCTTCAAATTATGGGAAAAAAAAAGAAAATCACATGATATTAGATGTGGGGTGGGTGGGTGGGTGGGAGGGTGTGGGTATGGGTGTGTGTTCCTATTATATCTCATGAACGGCTTCAGTAATCAACATCAAACCTTCAGAATATCAAGATATGACCAAAATCTTGGATGAGTTCGAAAATGGGAACTCGGGGTCAAGGTCAAGGTCACCAAAATGGCTGCCAAAGGTCAACTAGTTTTTATCGGCCGCCTTTAGCGTCATTATTCCTCGTGAACGGCTTGAGGTATCAACATGAAACCTTCAGGGTATCAAGGTATGGCCAAATCTTGGACTTGCCCACCAGCATATTCTGGCAGGCGATTAGCATTCGGCTCCCGCTTTTCTTTCGTTTATTCTAATTTCCTCAATGTTATCCTTGGTCTCCACCACATTCACATATACTCTCCTAGTTAGTCTCTCACTCTGGCTATGGCACAGCCACTACCCTGTACAACACCACCATCAATAAGACATATAATCAGCCGTTAACATCGAGACAACGCAGCAACAAAAACAGAGAGAAAAAAGGCAAAAAAAGAAAAAAAAAAAAGAAAAAAAAGTGCACTGAATGTTAGAAATGTTGGTCAAGTTACATACGTTTGTCCCTCCATTTATTAGTTTTCTATATTGTAAGCTCCGCCCCCAAGATGGCGCCATGCTATCTCCCTCCACCCACAACACAACACTGTCACTGCCCACACCAGCGCTCTCACTTTTAGGGATTTTGTCCCTAGATTGGAACTTTTCAGTACATTTAGTGACAAATTTAGGGATTTTGTATTTTTAGGGATTTTTTGGTGATTTTTGGTCATATTTAGTGATTATTTGGGGATTTTTGCTTATTATGTGTTATAATTGACATAGAATGCCCTCAGTAATGGGTGAAAAGGGTAAATAGCTTGTAAATATTGCCAAAATAGTTTTTTCTTTGTGGTCAGCTGTTTGTGAACATTACTCTGTTTTGGAAATTTTAATTGGTCAGACGTATTACAGTTTCAACCAATCACGAGCTAGCATTTCAAGTTTGTTAATAGGCCGCCATGTTGCAAGCTTTCTCACACACGCTGAGTAAGTACTGAAAAATTATTTGAGTTTTTAGCCCTAACATTAAATGTTACTTCTTAGCAGACCCCCATACATATAAATAAGGGTTGTATATGAAGTTTATGACAAGAGAATGTCATGACATAACGTGGAAAACGTGTAATACGGTGAGTGATGTAACTTTTTGTTGGCGAATGCTAAGAGCCCTCATCGCTTTCACGTAGCCTGTTTTGATGATTTTGGGCCATATTCAGAAATCACTAGGGATACATTGAGTACACTGAGTTATTGAAAGCGTACATATATAATATTTGAGTGGTGATCAACTTGATCAAGGTAAAGACGGAAGGAGAAAGACATACAGAGGACGATCAAGGCAGAGAGGTCCTGGCAAAATCAGTGATACTGTCAGGCTTGCTGCTTGCAGTTGTATAATATTGTATAAATGAAGCATGTCCTTAGTCCTGTTTATTTTACTTTTGTTAAGCAGTGTATTATTAGCTAAATCTAGTGATCATTTATCTACTTTTCAATTATGTTTCCATACTGAATGGAATGTCTGCATGTGAACTATGTTTGGAAGACCATCCACGATTGTTGAAACATATTAGAAATGTAAAATCCAATGCAACAGACAGTGAAGCTCATGAGATAATTGCAAATACACTTAATCAATAATTAGTTTCTTGAAGAACAGAGTAAACGTAATTTATTTGATATATGGAATAGTTTACTTATGCTGAAAACACATTTGTTTCTTTCTACATATCTATACCTGACACCTATTCTTGAGAAGTTCTTGTGAAGAAGGATGGCTACAACAAAGCAACTCAGCAGTTACAAAGTTCACATCCTCCTAAGGCTCTTTAGCATTTACACCCACTCTATTAACCTAGCACATTTTATTTCGTATGGAATATATCATGTTACTCAGGTATCTAGGCCTAGATTTATCCAGCCTCCTCCCTCAAAATAAGAAAATGTGGAATAATGGAAAACCATTATTTATGTTCTAAGTACTGTATATTGATGATGTGTAAATGAAAGATATTTTCTTTAACACCTTTGCTATAGGCCTATACATTATTTATATGGATTACATATATTTTTATACATATACAGAATATCATACTATATACAATATATTGCTGAAAATTAGTGCCAGGAGCATATTACATGTTACAGTATTATTTTTGTTAAACTAATGCTTTAATTTGGATTAAATCAACCAGTTCCTGGGTTGTACCTGATTTATCTGAGAAACTGTGATTCTTTTAGTCATATGGAGTGAAAGTAAACCAGCCTTTTTCAACTTGTTCTCCATAACTGATCCCCTTCCTTCAATCATTCCTCTCTCTCTCTCTCTCTCTCTCTTTATATCTTTATTCCCTCTCCCTTATCTTTCTCTCCCATTCAGTTAGCCATAATTTCCTCTCATTTACATTCCTGCCTTGTGTGAAGCAATTGGTCTTCTCCAGCTTCCTTATTTCTTCTGTTCTTACACTATGATGATAATAGTCTGTATACTTACTTCTCGCCTTCATTCCCCCCTTTCTTCTCTTCATTAATTTATATCTATGCAGCCTATTTATTAGTGTTTTCTTCCTTCATATCTCCTTCAGCTATTTATATCTGTCTTTCTTTTTACTCTGTTCCCTTACTCTTTTTCTTCTCTTACTCCTATCTTCCTACTTTTTTTTATCCATCTTTCTTCTTCACCTCTCCATTCATTCTTTACTTCTGCTGCCTTTATTTTAACTCTCATTCTTTTCTTCATTTTTATCTTTCAGCCGTCTAGTCAGAAATAGGATTTAATTTCATTTTAGTAGGCCTATTCTGCAAGTTCCTAGACCCAGAGGTTTCACTTTGGTAAAACAATACTGAGTGAGGGCTTTTTGAATTTATTTTTATCAATTTGCAGACTGTCTCCTGTAACCAAAGCAGAGCTATAATTTATACTCTTCATTGGTTCATTGATTAAATTTATGTAACTGATGCTTGATACTGAAAAAAATATACCTCATGTTTATTAAAAAAAATTGTTTTATTATTTCATAAAGTAGTATTTTTCTATGTGTAAGTACATTTATATTGGTATTTTATATTTGGGGATTTTTTGTCCAATCTGGGGATTTTTTGCACCAAACCTAGGGATTTTCATATCAACTGTTGTGAGAGCCCTGGCCCACACCCACCACAAGTCCACGGCAACCCCTTCAGTTACCGCATGACGTGGGTGGGTTGTAGACGTTGGTCCTTCAGCTCCGTGGCGCCTCCCTGTCTACCCTCTCTCTCTCTCTCCATTTCTACCACATTTTTCTTCTTCCTGCTCTCCTTCCTCCTCCTCCTCCTCCTTTCCTCCCCATTTCCTTGTGATGAGGGTGGATGGGGGGAATGGAGGGGGGAGGGGGAGTCACGGGCTGTTGAAAGCGGGTCCTACCACACAACAGTTACATAGATACACAGACGTTAGGGTTCCTACGAGGCGGTTAGGAACAGGAGAATAGGACAGCACAGCAGAAGGCTCTCTCCCCCACCCTCCACACCCTCCGGCATTTGCCATGCAGGAAACAAGAGAGGACGTAATGCCTTGCACGACTGATAAACCTGAAGGAATTTTATGAGAGAGTGGCGAGATAACTGATAATTAACCTTATAATAAACCTGAAGGAGTTTTATTAGTGGCGAGATAACTGATAAAAAACCTGAAGGAGTTTTATTAGAGTGAGGATATACAGATGATAATTGATAATAAATGAGGTTTTGAAAGAAAGGAGAGATGCAGAGTGGGCGAGGAAGAGAGGAAGATTACAGAGGGATAAGGATGGAGGGAGAGGGAGAGGGGGAGAGAAAAAAAGACGGAAGGGGAAGGAGAGGAAGGAGGAAGAAGGAAGGGGGATGAGAAGAAACAGAGGGAGAGGGAAGGAGAGGGAAGGAGTGATAGGGGGAAGAAGGGAAGAGGACGTTTATAAACTCACCCATCAGCGCTCTTACACACACACACACACACACACACACACACACACACACACACACACACACATTAGCTCACCTACACTACACTCATATATATGGTGATTTAGGCAGCTTAAAAACTTCATAAACATTCCAACAATACTGTCAATAACGTCAATATTTACACATAAAATATTGTCAATAACGTCAGATATTTACACATAACATAAACCACAAAATAACTACTGTCAATAACGTCAGATATTTACACATAACATAAACCACATCTATCTATCTATCTATCTATCTATTGACAGACGCCATAATTCCGTAAGGGGTGGCCATTTGACTCTGAGTTATTTGTTTTACAGGGAGGGGCACTAACCCTCCACCAACCCACTTATTGACACGTAGGGAGCACGTATGGTTTGGTTATATGGTTACCACCCAGCATTGTAAATGGTTTCTTGGCTTACAGGAAACCATTTGGCTTGTCACTCAATGTAAAGCCACCTGTAATGGAAAGAAAAGCAATAAGAAGTGACAGGAAAGATGGGAGAAATAGGAAGAGAGGAGGGCAGGCACAGAAAAAGAATGATAAAGGTTAAGGAAGAAGTAGGCAGCACTACATCAAGTGAGTGGATGATGGTCGCCACCACCTACTATTAACCACAAAATCACCAACTCGAAATTCAACCGTTATCTCGGACACCTCTTGGAGGATTCGTAATATCCCTTCCTCGGCGATTTATTTTCTGCCACACCTTAATATCCTCTCATATGATGCTAATAGAAACTATGACTGTATTAAAAAATATAAATAACGTCCACGAGGACAGGAAGGTGTAATATGCAAAATAAATTGTTTAGGAAAAGATGCTAAGAATACTTCCATTTCAACGAGATAACGGCTTGATTTCCAACCCCGACTTGGGAGGCCTCGTAACACCTCTTCCTCAGCGATTTATTGTGCACATTACACCTTAATATTCTATTGTAGGTTACTGAGGCAACTGTGCCGAGATTTAAATTTAAGCCGAAATCTCTCATATGGGAGATTTCGTAACATTTCTTTCTCGGCGAACTATTTTGCACACTTGGCCTTAATATCCTCTTGTGTGCGACTGATGCAAACCATGGCTGTATTAGCAAAGTATAAATATCATACAAGCCAACAGAAAGGCCTAATTTGAAAATGGATTGTTAAGGAAAAGCTGGTGCGAAGGCCACCATTCCAGCGATATTACGGATTAAATTTCAACTAACTTTGATCGTTCCGTAACACTTGTTCTTCAGCGATTTATTTTGTGCCATACTCATTAATATTCTCTACTATGTTACTCTGACTTGCAATTGTGCCGACATTACAACTTAAGCCGAAATCTCTCGTAGGAGATTCCGTAGTGTCTCTTGCTCGGCGATTACTAGGCGCATATACCATAAAATCCTTCAGTATGTTATAAATGGAATCTACGTTGACTGTAAAAGTGATAAATACCATGAAAATCAATATTAATGTGCAAT